>NC_091734.1:23487810-23513297 GCF_030179905.1 Drosophila bipectinata | reverse complement strand
GTATTCTAATTTTGGTAATTTTGCTCTTCTTGCTTCTTCTTGCACGCAGTTTATAACTCGGAACGGCTGGGAACGGCCCACTTAAGCACATAGTTGACATGCAATTGGTTGATCGAAAACGCCTTAACGTTGGTGTTTTCAGAGTTAGATTGTTAATTTTTCCTATGGATTATACTTTTGTCAAAATACCAATTTGAAATTTTTGAAGATAGAAAATTGACATTTTTTTTAATTTTGTATTCGTATATGATGTTTTTATTTTGAAATTCTCATAAGGATCCGCCAACTATATCCCATATTTGCGATTTATATCCTATCTTAACTGCAGGGGTATATAAACTTCGGTTCCGCCTCAAGTTAGCTTTCCTTTCTTGTTGCACCCTTGCAAAAGGTATTCTAATTTTGGTAACTTTGCTCTTCTTGCTTCTTCTTGCACGCAGTTTATAACTCGGAACGGCTGGGAACGGCCCACTTAAGCACATAGTTGACATGCAATTGGTTGATCGAAAACGCCTTAACTTTGGTGTTTTTAGAGTTAGATTGTTATTTTTTCCTATGGATTATATTTTTGTCAAAATACCAATTTGGTATTTTAGAAGATCGAATATTGGGTTTTGTTTTAAATTTTTTATTTCTATTATTTGTTTTTAATTTAAAATTATCATAAGGTTCCGCGAACTATATCAGATATTTGCGATTTATGTCCTATCTTAACTGCAGGCGTATATAAACTTCGGTTCCGCCTCAAGTTAGCTTTTACTTTCTTGTTGCACCCTTGCAGAGGGTACTGTAATTTTAGTAATTTTGCTCTTCTTTCCTTTGCACGCAGTATATAAGTACGAAAGGCCGGGATCGGCCCACTTAAGCACATAGTTGACATGCAATTGGTTGATCGAAAACGCCTTAACTTTGGTGTTTTTAGAGTTAGATTGTTATTTTTTCCTATGGATTATATTTTTGTCAAAATACCAATTTGGTATTTTAGAAGATCGAATATTGGGTTTTGTTTTAAATTTTTTATTTCTATTATTTGTTTTTAATTTAAAATTATCATAAGGTTCCGCGAACTATATCAGATATTTGCGATTTATGTCCTATCTTAACTGCAGGGGTATATAAACTTCGGTTCCGCCTCAAGTTAGCTTTCCTTTCTTGTTGCACCCTTGCAAAAGGTATTCTAATTTTGGTAATTTTGCTCTTCTTGCTTCTTCTTGCACGCAGTTTATAACTCGGAACGGCTGGGAACGGCCCACTTAAGCACATAGTTGACATGCAATTGGTTGATCGAAAACGCCTTAACGTTGGTGTTTTCAGAGTTAGATTGTTAATTTTTCCTATGGATTATATTTTTGTCAAAATACCAATTTGGAATTTTTGGAGATAGAAAATTTACATTTTTTTTAATTTTTTTATTCGTACAATATGTTTATAATTTGAAATTCTCATAAGGATCCGCCAACTATATCAGATATTTGCGATTTAGGTCCTATCTTAACTGCAGGGGTATATAAACTTCGGTTTCGCCCCAAGTTAGCTTTCCTTTCTTGTTGCACCCTTGCAGAGGGTATTGTAATTTTGGTAATTTTGCTCTTCTTGTCTTTGCACGCAGTATATAAGTAGGAACGGTCGGGATCGGCCCACTTAGGCACATAGTTGACATGTAATTGGTTGATCGAAAACTCCTTAACTTTGGTGTTTTTAGAATTAGATTGTTAATTTTTCCTATGGATTCTATTTTTGTCAAAATACCAATTTGGAATTTTTGAAGATAGAAAATTGACCTTTTTTTTCATTTTTTATTCGTATAAGATGTTTATAATTTGAAATTCTCATAAGGATCCGCCAACTATATCCCATATTTGCGATTTATATCCTATCTTAACTGCAGGGGTATATTAATTTCGGTTCCGCCTCAAGTTAGCTTTCCTTTCTTGTTGCACCCCTGCAAAAGGTATTCTAATTTTGGTAATTTTGCTCTTCTTGCACGCAGTTTATAACTCGGAACGGCCGGGATCGGCCCACTTAAGCACATAGTTGACATGCAATTGGTTGATCGAAAACGCCTTAACTTTGGTGTTTTTAGAGTTAGATTGTTATTTTTTCCTATGGATTATATTTTTGTCAAAATACCAATTTGGTATTTTAGAAGATCGAATATTGGGTTTTGTTTTAAATTTTTTATTTCTATTATTTGTTTTTAATTTAAAATTATCATAAGGTTCCGCGAACTATATCAGATATTTGCGATTTATGTCCTATCTTAACTGCAGGGGTATATAAACTTCGGTTCCGCCTCAAGTTAGCTTTTACTTTCTTGTTGCACCCTTGCAGAGGGTACTGTAATTTTAGTAATTTTGCTCTTCTTTCCTTTGCACGCAGTATATAAGTACGAAAGGCCGGGATCGGCCCACTTAAGCACATAGTTGACATGCAATTGGTTGATCGAAAACGCCTTAACTTTGGTGTTTTTAGAGTTAGATTGTTATTTTTTCCTATGGATTATATTTTTGTCAAAATACCAATTTGGTATTTTAGAAGATCGAATATTGGGTTTTGTTTTAAATTTTTTATTTCTATTATTTGTTTTTAATTTAAAATTATCATAAGGTTCCGCGAACTATATCAGATATTTGCGATTTATGTCCTATCTTAACTGCAGGGGTATATAAACTTCGGTTCCGCCTCAAGTTAGCTTTTACTTTCTTGTTGCACCCTTGCAGAGGGTACTGTAATTTTAGTAATTTTGCTCTTCTTTCCTTTGCACGCAGTATATAAGTACGAAAGGCCGGGATCGGCCCACTTAAGCACATAGTTGACATGCAATTGGTTGATCGAAAACGCCTTAACTTTGGTGTTTTTAGAGTTAGATTGTTATTTTTTCCTATGGATTATATTTTTGAATATTGGGTTTTGTTTTAAATTTTTTATTTCTATTATTTGTTTTTAATTTAAAATTATCATAAGGTTCCGCGAACTATATCAGATATTTGCGATTTATGTCCTATCTTAACTGCAGGGGTATATAAACTTCGGTTCCGCCTCAAGTTAGCTTTTACTTTCTTGTTGCACCCTTGCAGAGGGTACTGTAATTTTAGTAATTTTGCTCTTCTTTCCTTTGCACGCAGTATATAAGTACGAAAGGCCGGGATCGGCCCACTTAAGCACATAGTTGACATGCAATTGGTTGATCGAAAACGCCTTAACTTTGGTGTTTTTAGAGTTAGATTGTTATTTTTTCCTATGGATTATATTTTTGTCAAAATACCAATTTGGTATTTTAGAAGATCGAATATTGGGTTTTGTTTTAAATTTTTTATTTCTATTATTTGTTTTTAATTTAAAATTATCATAAGGTTCCGCGAACTATATCAGATATTTGCGATTTATGTCCTATCTTAACTGCAGGGGTATATAAACTTCGGTTCCGCCTCAAGTTAGCTTTTACTTTCTTGTTGCACCCTTGCAGAGGGTACTGTAATTTTAGTAATTTTGCTCTTCTTTCCTTTGCACGCAGTATATAAGTACGAAAGGCCGGGATCGGCCCACTTAAGCACATAGTTGACATGCAATTGGTTGATCGAAAACGCCTTAACTTTGGTGTTTTTAGAGTTAGATTGTTATTTTTTCCTATGGATTATATTTTTGTCAAAATACCAATTTGGTATTTTAGAAGATCGAATATTGGGTTTTGTTTTAAATTTTTTATTTCTATTATTTGTTTTTAATTTAAAATTATCATAAGGTTCCGCGAACTATATCAGATATTTGCGATTTATGTCCTATCTTAACTGCAGGGGTATATAAACTTCGGTTCCGCCTCAAGTTAGCTTTCCTTTCTTGTTGCACCTTTGCAAAAGGTATTCTAATTTTGGTAATTTTGCTCTTCTTGCTTCTTCTTGCACGCAGTTTATAACTCGGAACGGCTGGGAACGGCCCACTTAAGCACATAGTTGACATGCAATTGGTTGATCGAAAACGCCTTAACGTTGGTGTTTTCAGAGTTAGATTGTTAATTTTTCCTATGGATTATATTTTTGTCAAAATACCAATTTGGAATTTTTGAAGATAGAAAATTGACATTTTTTTTAATTTTTTATTCGTATATGATGTTTATATTTTGAAATTCTCATAAGGATCCGCCAACTATATCCCATATTTGCGATTTATATCCTATCTTAACTGCAGGGGTATATAAACTTCGGTTCCGCCTCAAGTTAGCTTTCCTTTCTTGTTGCACCCTTGCAAAAGGTATTCTAATTTTGGTAACTTTGCTCTTCTTGCTTCTTCTTGCACGCAGTTTATAACTCGGAACGGCTGGGAACGGCCCACTTAAGCACATAGTTGACATGCAATTGGTTGATCGAAAACGCCTTAACTTTGGTGTTTTTAGAGTTAGATTGTTATTTTTTCCTATGGATTATATTTTTGTCAAAATACCAATTTGGTATTTTAGAAGATCGAATATTGGGTTTTGTTTTAAATTTTTTATTTCTATTATTTGTTTTTAATTTAAAATTATCATAAGGTTCCGCGAACTATATCAGATATTTGCGATTTATGTCCTATCTTAACTGCAGGGGTATATAAACTTCGGTTCCGCCTCAAGTTAGCTTTTACTTTCTTGTTGCACCCTTGCAGAGGGTACTGTAATTTTAGTAATTTTGCTCTTCTTTCCTTTGCACGCAGTATATAAGTACGAAAGGCCGGGATCGGCCCACTTAAGCACATAGTTGACATGCAATTGGTTGATCGAAAACGCCTTAACTTTGGTGTTTTTAGAGTTAGATTGTTATTTTTTCCTATGGATTATATTTTTGTCAAAATACCAATTTGGTATTTTAGAAGATCGAATATTGGGTTTTGTTTTAAATTTTTTATTTCTATTATTTGTTTTTAATTTAAAATTATCATAAGGTTCCGCGAACTATATCAGATATTTGCGATTTATGTCCTATCTTAACTGCAGGGGTATATAAACTTCGGTTCCGCCTCAAGTTAGCTTTCCTTTCTTGTTGCACCCTTGCAAAAGGTATTCTAATTTTGGTAATTTTGCTCTTCTTGCTTCTTCTTGCACGCAGTTTATAACTCGGAACGGCTGGGAACGGCCCACTTAAGCACATAGTTGACATGCAATTGGTTGATCGAAAACGCCTTAACGTTGGTGTTTTCAGAGTTAGATTGTTAATTTTTCCTATGGATTATATTTTTGTCAAAATACCAATTTGGAATTTTTGAAGATAGAAAATTGACATTTTTTTTAATTTTTTATTCGTATATGATGTTTATATTTTGAAATTATCATAAGGTTCCGCGAACTATATCAGATATTTGCGATTTATGTCCTATCTTAACTGCAGGGGTATATAAACTTCGGTTCCGCCTCAAGTTAGCTTTTACTTTCTTGTTGCACCCTTGCAGAGGGTACTGTAATTTTAGTAATTTTGCTCTTCTTTCCTTTGCACGCAGTATATAAGTACGAAAGGCCGGGATCGGCCCACTTAAGCACATAGTTGACATGCAATTGGTTGATCGAAAACGCCTTAACTTTGGTGTTTTTAGAGTTAGATTGTTATTTTTTCCTATGGATTATATTTTTGTCAAAATACCAATTTGGTATTTTAGAAGATCGAATATTGGGTTTTGTTTTAAATTTTTTATTTCTATTATTTGTTTTTAATTTAAAATTATCATAAGGTTCCGCGAACTATATCAGATATTTGCGATTTATGTCCTATCTTAACTGCAGGGGTATATAAACTTCGGTTCCGCCTCAAGTTAGCTTTTACTTTCTTGTTGCACCCTTGCAGAGGGTACTGTAATTTTAGTAATTTTGCTCTTCTTTCCTTTGCACGCAGTATATAAGTACGAAAGGCCGGGATCGGCCCACTTAAGCACATAGTTGACATGCAATTGGTTGATCGAAAACGCCTTAACTTTGGTGTTTTTAGAGTTAGATTGTTATTTTTTCCTATGGATTATATTTTTGTCAAAATACCAATTTGGTATTTTAGAAGATCGAATATTGGGTTTTGTTTTAAATTTTTTATTTCTATTATTTGTTTTTAATTTAAAATTATCATAAGGTTCCGCGAACTATATCAGATATTTGCGATTTATGTCCTATCTTAACTGCAGGGGTATATAAACTTCGGTTCCGCCTCAAGTTAGCTTTCCTTTCTTGTTGCACCCTTGCAAAAGGTATTCTAATTTTGGTAATTTTGCTCTTCTTGCTTCTTCTTGCACGCAGTTTATAACTCGGAACGGCTGGGAACGGCCCACTTAAGCACATAGTTGACATGCAATTGGTTGATCGAAAACGCCTTAACGTTGGTGTTTTCAGAGTTAGATTGTTAATTTTTCCTATGGATTATATTTTTGTCAAAATACCAATTTGGAATTTTTGAAGATAGAAAATTGACATTTTTTTTAATTTTTTATTCGTATATGATGTTTATATTTTGAAATTCTCATAAGGATCCGCCAACTATATCCCATATTTGCGATTTATATCCTATCTTAACTGCAGGGGTATATAAACTTCGGTTCCGCCTCAAGTTAGCTTTCCTTTCTTGTTGCACCCTTGCAAAAGGTATTCTAATTTTGGTAACTTTGCTCTTCTTGCTTCTTCTTGCACGCAGTTTATAACTCGGAACGGCTGGGAACGGCCCACTTAAGCACATAGTTGACATGCAATTGGTTGATCGAAAACGCCTTAACTTTGGTGTTTTTAGAGTTAGATTGTTATTTTTTCCTATGGATTATATTTTTGTCAAAATACCAATTTGGTATTTTAGAAGATCGAATATTGGGTTTTGTTTTAAATTTTTTATTTCTATTATTTGTTTTTAATTTAAAATTATCATAAGGTTCCGCGAACTATATCAGATATTTGCGATTTATGTCCTATCTTAACTGCAGGGGTATATAAACTTCGGTTCCGCCTCAAGTTAGCTTTTACTTTCTTGTTGCACCCTTGCAGAGGGTACTGTAATTTTAGTAATTTTGCTCTTCTTTCCTTTGCACGCAGTATATAAGTACGAAAGGCCGGGATCGGCCCACTTAAGCACATAGTTGACATGCAATTGGTTGATCGAAAACGCCTTAACTTTGGTGTTTTTAGAGTTAGATTGTTATTTTTTCCTATGGATTATATTTTTGTCAAAATACCAATTTGGTATTTTAGAAGATCGAATATTGGGTTTTGTTTTAAATTTTTTATTTCTATTATTTGTTTTTAATTTAAAATTATCATAAGGTTCCGCGAACTATATAAGATATTTGCGATTTATGTCCTATCTTAACTGCAGGGGTATATAAACTTCGGTTCCGCCTCAAGTTAGCTTTCCTTTCTTGTTGCACCCTTGCAAAAGGTATTCTAATTTTGGTAATTTTGCTCTTCTTGCTTCTTCTTGCACGCAGTTTATAACTCGGAACGGCTGGGAACGGCCCACTTAAGCACATAGTTGACATGCAATTGGTTGATCGAAAACGCCTTAACGTTGGTGTTTTCAGAGTTAGATTGTTAATTTTTCCTATGGATTATATTTTTGTCAAAATACCAATTTGGAATTTTTGGAGATAGAAAATTTACATTTTTTTTAATTTTTTTATTCGTACAATATGTTTATAATTTGAAATTCTCATAAGGATCCGCCAACTATATCAGATATTTGCGATTTAGGTCCTATCTTAACTGCAGGGGTATATAAACTTCGGTTTCGCCCCAAGTTAGCTTTCCTTTCTTGTTGCACCCTTGCAGAGGGTATTGTAATTTTGGTAATTTTGCTCTTCTTGTCTTTGCACGCAGTATATAAGTAGGAACGGTCGGGATCGGCCCACTTAGGCACATAGTTGACATGTAATTGGTTGATCGAAAACTCCTTAACTTTGGTGTTTTTAGAATTAGATTGTTAATTTTTCCTATGGATTCTATTTTTGTCAAAATACCAATTTGGAATTTTTGAAGATAGAAAATTGACCTTTTTTTTCATTTTTTATTCGTATAAGATGTTTATAATTTGAAATTCTCATAAGGATCCGCCAACTATATCAGATATTTGCGATTTAGGTCCTATCTTAACTGCAGGGGTATATAAACTTCGGTTTCGCCCCAAGTTAGCTTTCCTTTCTTGTTGCACCCTTGCAGAGGGTATTGTAATTTTGGTAATTTTGCTCTTCTTGTCTTTGCACGCAGTATATAAGTAGGAACGGTCGGGATCGGCCCACTTAGGCACATAGTTGACATGTAATTGGTTGATCGAAAACTCCTTAACTTTGGTGTTTTTAGAATTAGATTGTTCATTTTTCCTATGGATTCTATTTTTGTCAAAATAAAAATTTGGAATTTTTGAAGATAGAAAATTGACCTTTTTTTTCATTTTTTATTCGTATAAGATGTTTTTAATTTGAAATTCTCATAAGGATCCACCAACTATATCCCATATTTGCGATTTATATCTTATCTTAACTGCAGGGGTACATAAACTTCGGTTCCGCCTCAAGTTAGCTTTCCTTTCTTGTTGCACCCTTGCAGAGGGTGTTGTAATTTTGGTCTTCTTTCCTTTGCATGCAGTTTATAACTTGGAACGGCCGGGATCGGCCCACTTAAGCACATAGTTGACTTGTAATTGGTTGATCGAAATCTCCTTAACTTTGGTGTTTTTAGAATTAGATTGTTAATTTTTCCTATGGATTCTATTTTTGTCAAAATACCAATTTGGAATTTTTGAAGATAGAAAATTGACCTTTTTTTTCATTTTTTATTCGTATAAGATGTTTATAATTTGAAATTATCATAAGGATCCGCCAACTATATCCGCTATTTGCGATTTATATCCTATCTTAACTGCAGGGGTATATAAATTTCGGTTCCGCCTCAAGTTAGCTTTCCTTTCTTGTTGCACCCTTGCAAAAGGTATTGTAATTTTGGTAATTTTGCTCTTCTTGCTTCTTCTTGCACGCAGTTTATAACTCGGAACGGCTGGGATCGGCCCACTTAGGCACATAGTTGACATGTAATTGGTTGATCGAAAACTCCTTAACTTTGGTGTTTTTAGAATTAGATTGTTAATTTTTCCTATGGATTCTATTTTTGTCAAAATACCAATTTGGAATTTTTGAAGATAGAAAATTTACCTTTTTTTTTCATTTTTTATTCGTATAAGATGTTTTTAATTTGAAATTCTCATAAGGATCCACCAACACTATCCCATGTTTGCGATTTATATCTTATCTTAACTGCAGGGGTATATAAACTTCGGTTCCGCCTCAAGTTAGCTTTCCTTTCTTGTTGCACCCTTGCAGAGGGTGTTGTAATTTTGGTTTCTTTCCTTTGCATGCAGTTTATAAGTTGGAACGGCCGGGATCGGCCCACTTAAGCACATAGTTGACTTGTAATTGGTTGATCGAAAACTCCTTAACTTTGGTGTTTTTAGAGTTAGATTGTTAATTTTTCCTATGGATTCTATTTTTGTCAAAATACCAATTTGGAATTTTTGAAGATAGAAAATTGACCTTTTTTTTCATTTTTTATTCGTATAAGATGTTTATAATTTGAAATTCTCATAAGGATCCGCCAACTATATCCCATATTTGCGATTTATATCCTATCTTAACTGCAGGGGTATATAAATTTCGGTTCCGCCTCAAGTTAGCTTTCCTTTCTTGTTGCACCCTTGCAAAAGGTATTCTAATTTTGGTAATTTTGCTCTTCTTGCTTCTTCTTGCACGCAGTTTATAACTCGGAACGGCTGGGATCGGCCCACTTAGGCACATAGTTGACATGTAATTGGTTGATCGAAAACTCCTTAACTTTGGTGTTTTTAGAATTAGATTGTTAATTTTTCCTATGGATTCTATTTTTGTCAAAATACCAATTTGGAATTTTTGAAGATAGAAAATTTACCTTTTTTTTTCATTTTTTATTCGTATAAGATGTTTTTAATTTGAAATTCTCATAAGGATCCACCAACTATATCCCATGTTTGCGATTTATATCTTATCTTAACTGCAGGGGTATATAAACTTCGGTTCCGCCTCAAGTTAGCTTTCCTTTCTTGTTGCACCCTTGCAGAGGGTGTTGTAATTATGGTCTTCTTTCCTTTGCATGCAGTTTATAACTTGGAACGGCCGGGATCGGCCCACTTAAGCACATAGTTGACTTGTAATTGGTTGATCGAAAACTCCTTAACTTTGGTGTTTTTAGAGTTAGATTGTTAATTTTTCCTATGGATTCTATTTTTGTCAAAATACCAATTTGGAATTTTTGAAGATAGAAAATTGACCTTTTTTTTCATTTTTTATTCGTATAAGATGTTTATAATTTGAAATTCTCATAAGGATCCGCCAACTATATCCCATATTTGCGATTTATATCCTATCTTAACTGCAGGGGTATATAAACTTCGGTTCCGCCTCAAGTTAGCTTTCCTTTCTTGTTGCACCCTTGCAAAAGGTATTGTAATTTTGGTAATTTTGCTCTTCTTGCTTCTTCTTGCACGCAGTTTATAACTCGGAACGGCTGGGATCGGCCCACTTAGGCACATAGTTGACATGTAATTGGTTGATCGAAAACTCCTTTACTTTGGTGTTTTTAGAATTAGATTGTTAATTTTTCCTATGGATTATATTTTTGTCAAAATACCAATTTGGAATTTTTGAAGATAGAAAATTTACCTTTTTTTTTTTCATTTTTTATTCGTATAAGATGTTTTTAATTTGAAATTCTCATAAGGATCCACCAACTATATCCCATGTTTGCGATTTATATCTTATCTTAACTGCAGGGGTATATAAACTTCGGTTCCGCCTCAAGTTAGCTTTCCTTTCTTGTTGCACCCTTGCAGAGGGTGTTGTAATTTTGGTCTTCTTTCCTTTGCATGCAGTTTATAACTTGGAACGGCCGGGATCGGCCCACTTAAGCACATAGTTGACTTGTAATTGGTTGATCGAAAACTCCTTAACTTTGGTGTTTTTAGAGTTAGATTGTTAATTTTTCTTATGGATTCTATTTTTGTCAAAATACCAATTTGGAATTTTTGAAGATAGAAAATTGACCTTTTTTTTCATTTTTTATTCGTATAAGATGTTTATAATTTGAAATTCTCATAAGGATCCGCCAACTATATCCCATATTTGCGATTTATATCCTATCTTAACTGCAGGGGTATATAAACTTCGGTTCCGCCTCAAGTTAGCTTTCCTTTCTTGTTGCACCCTTGCAAAAGGTATTCTAATTTTGGTAATTTTGCTCTTCTTGCTTCTTCTTGCACGCAGTTTATAACTCGGAACGGCTGGGATCGGCCCACTTAAGCACATAGTTGACATGCAATTGGTTGATCGAAAACGCCTTAACTTTGGTGGTTTTAGAGTTAGATTGTTAATTTTTCCTATGGATTATATTTTTGTCAAAATACCAATTTGGAATTTTTGAAGATAGAAAATTTACCTTTTTTTTAATTTTTTATTCGTACAATATGTTTATAATTTAAAATTATCATAAGGATCTGCCAACTATATCAGATATTTGCGATTTATATCGTATCTTAACTGCAGGGGTATGTAAACTTCGGTTCCGCCTCAAGTTAGCTTTCCTTTCTTGTTGCACCCTTGCAGAGGGTGTTGTAATTTTGGCCTTTTTTCCTTTGCATGCAGTTTATAACTTGGAACGGCCGGGATCGGCCCACTTAAGCACATAGTTGACTTGTAATTGGTTGATCGAAAACTCCTTAACTTTGGTGTTTTTAGAATTAGATTGTTAATTTTTCCTATGGATTCTATTTTTGTCAAAATACCAATTTGGAATTTTTGAAGATAGAAAATTGACCTTTTTTTTCATTTTTTATTCGTATAAGATGTTTATCATTTGAAATTCTCATAAGGATCCGCCAACTATATCCCATATTTGCGATTTATATCCTATCTTAACTGCAGGGGTTTATAAACTTCGGTTCCGCCTCAAGTTAGCTTTCCTTTCTTGTTGCACCCTTGCAAAAGGTATTCTAATTTTGGTAATTTTGCTCTTCTTGCTTCTTCTTGCACGCAGTTTATAACTCGGAACGGCTGGGATCGGCCCACTTAAGCACATAGTTGACATGCAATTGGTTGATCGAAAACGCCTTAACTTTGGTGGTTTTAGAGTTAGATTGTTCATTTTTCCTATGGATTATATTTTTGTCAAAATACCAATTTGGAATTTTTGAAGATAGAAAATTTACCTTTTTTTTAATTTTTTATTCGTACAATATGTTTATAATTTAAAATTATCATAAGGATCTGCCAACTATATCAGATATTTGCGATTTATATCGTATCTTAACTGCAGGGGTATATAAACTTCGGTTCCGCCTCAAGTTAGCTTTCCTTTCTTGTTGCACCCTTGCAGAGGGTGTTGTAATTTTGGTCTTCTTTCCTTTGCATGCAGTTTATAACTTGGAACTGCTGGGAGCGGCCCACTTAAGCACATAGTTGACATGCAATTGGTTGATCGAAAACGCCTTAACGTTGGTGTTTTCAGAGTTAGATTGTTAATTTTTTTTCTATGGATTATATTTTTGTCAAAATACCAATTTGGAATTTTTGAAGATAGAAAATTGACCTTTTTTTTAATTTTTTATTCGTATATGATGTTTATATTTTGAAATTCTCATAAGGATCCGCCAACTATATCCCATATTTGCGATTTATATCCTATCTTAACTGCAGGGGTATATAAACTTCGGTTCCGCCTCAAGTTAGCTTATCTTTCTTGTTGCGCCCTTGCAGAGGGTACTGTAATTTTGGTAATTTTGCTCTTCTTGTCTTTGCACGCAGTAAATAAGTAGGAACGGCCGGGATCGGCCCACTTAAGCACATAGTTGACTTGTAATTGGTTGATCGAAAACGCCCTAGCTTTGGTGTTTTTAGAGTTAGATTGATATTTTTTCCTATGAATTCAATTTTTGGCAAAATACCAATTTGGAATTTTTGAAGATAGAAAATTGACCTTTTTTTTCATTTTTTATTCGTATAAGATGTTTATAATTTGAAATTATCATAAGGATCCGCCAACTATATCCCATATTTGCGATTTATATCCTATCTTAACTGCAGGGGTATATAAATTTCGGTTCCGCCTCAAGTTAGCTTTCCTTTCTTGTTGCACCCCTGCAAATTTTGGTAATTTTGCTCTTCTTGCTTCTTCTTGCACGCAGTTTATAACTCGGAACGGCCGGGATCGGCCCACTTAAGCACATAGTTGACATGCAATTGGTTGATCGAAAACGCCTTAGCTTTGGTGTTTTTAGAGTTAGATTGTTATTTTTTCCTATGGATTATATTTTTGTCAAAATACCAATTTGGTATTTTAGAAGATCGAATATTGGGTTTTGTTTTAAATTTTTTATTTCTATTATTTGTTTTTAATTTAAAATTATCATAAGGTTCCGCGAACTATATCAGATATTTGCGATTCATGTCCTATCTTAACTGCAGGGGTATATAAACTTCGGTTCCGCCTCAAGTTAGCTTTTACTTTCTTGTTGCACCCTTGCAGAGGGTACTGTAATTTTAGTAATTTTGCTCTTCTTTCCTTTGCACGCAGTATATAAGTACGAACGGCCGGGATCAGCCCACTTAAGCACATAGTTTTTTTTTTTGTTTATTTTAACGTTGCCTCTATTTCTTGAATCTTCTCTTTGTGAGACTAACAAGAGGTTTATCAAATCTTATATTTTTAACTTAACTAACAGTCATATTGACTGATACAGAGTTAGACGGCCCTGAACACCGATTGCTGGGTTGGGAGGTCGTTGCGTCTAAGGCGGGATACGCTAGAAACCCGATTCAATCCCCGAGCGAGAAAATTTGGGTGCGAAGACAGTTTTTCTTTGTATGACTTAACTCTTTTTGCTTCTGGACTTCGTCTTTCACTGCGAGGATGCCCAGATCCCGGTGGATGTTTTCGTTGCGAACATGCCAAGGTGCCCCTGTGTTAGTTCTCAAGATTTTTGATTGTGCGCGCTGTATGATGTCTATTTTGCTGCTGCTCGCGTTCCCCCATAGCTGGAAGCCATACGTCCAGATTGGCTTTAGGACTGATTTTTTTTTTTTTTTTTTCGAGGTTTTTCAGAATTTGGAAATGGCTTGTGCATCAATAAGAGCATCAGCTAGCATCCGCTACATTCCTGTATTCATCATAAAGCTTAGAGGCCCAGATGACCGAGGGGCGCTCGAGAAACGATTTGTTAGTACATATTAAGCTATTTGAATTTTGTTAAGCTAAGAGGAGTTAGTAAGGAAATTTAAAATTCTACATTTTAAATTAGAGGGACAGGAAAGAGATGTAATAGAGTAGAGACCATTGTAGTTCGAACATAATACCCTAAAAGGGTCATGCAGTGCATATGTCGAACTACAACGGCTAAGGAACAGAGGACTAAAGTTTCGAGTCCTTCTATTAGGAATGTTAAAATTTAAGCGTGTTAGTAAATGCTGGCTATCTACATCCCCGTTAATAAGGTTATGCAGAAAAACTACACCGAGCATTGTCCTACGATTTGTTAAGCTAGGTAAGTTTATAAGTAAAAGTCTGCTACTGTAGGATGGAAGCTGAAGATTTGCATCCCAGTATAGGCCTCTAAGTGCAAATATTAAAAAGTTCTTTTGTACGGATTCTATGCGGTTCTTATGTACTCCATATTGGGGACTCCAGACACATGAACCGTACTCTAGTATAGGACGGACCAAGGAAATAAATAAAGTTTTGGTTATATAGGGGTCATTAAATTCTTTTGATAAAACCAAGGACTCCTTTAGCCTTATTAACCATTAAGGAAATATGGTCGGAAAATGTAAGTTTGATGTCTAATAGGATGCCGAGATCATTAACGTGGGTTAAATTTTCTAAGGCAATCCCATTAATAGAATAAGTAGCTTGCAGAGGGCAAGAACGATAAAAAGACATATGCTTGCATTTTGATCCATTAAGTATTAGATCATTAGCTAAACACCATTCTTGAAAGTTATCAAGATCAGACTGAAGACTGCCTTGGGCTGAAGGATTTGTACTGAAGACAAAGCTTTACATCATCTGCATACAGGGCCGTAGCTAGCATGGGGCAGGTGGGGCGGTGCCCCAGGGCCCCCGAAGGGAAGGGGCCCTGCCGGGATTACAACAGTCTAACAAAATAAAAAAATTCTTCATTTTTTACAGTTTTACTAGATAATATACAAAACATGTTTTCGCTTTAGTTCAACATATCTCATTTGGTAAATACCATTAAAAACGCCGCTTTCTCCCTTTGCAAGCCGCAAATTCGTCGATGGCTTGGCTGAAATCCATCTTTCTTGCTCGCTCATTTTCAATCTCTTGCCCCATAGAGCTTCTCAAATAATTTTTAATCAATTTCAATTTCGAAAAAGATCTTTCCGCCGTTGCAACTGTGACAGGAAGTGTCAGAAACATCATACAAGCAGTGCATACATCAGAGTAACTTGACGTTAAGGAACTGTTTTCAATAATGATCATTTCAGCTAGTTGTTTCACACTATCAATCAGACCGATTTTTTTTCTGAACGCTGAACGCAACGAGAGTAATTGCGATGGAAATGTGGAAGAAATGTGATCACGGAAATTTTTCATGAATATTTCGGCTTCTAACGAAATTTCCTTGTCAGTGGCATTAATTATGAATTTTGGTTGAACAATTTTGTAGACATCCAGAACAGATTTCATACCTTCAAATCGCTACTTCAATTGGAAACAAATTATGTCCACCAAAGGATAAAAAACAGTTTTTTATCCAAACACTGCGAAGTTTTCCTTGGAATTCGAAAGTCTTTCGTCTACACATAGTTCATCAAAATGTTTTTTCCGTTTTCTGCGCACTTTTTTCTCTGGAAACTGTAAAGGGATGCCAAGTTTTGAACATAAATCGCATGCTTCCTTTAAAAATTCTTCGAATGATTGCCGCATAGAAGAAACTTCAATGTGTTCATTTTCCAATAACTCGTGTGCTTTCATCAAATCTGTCGTTTCTGTTTGAAGAGCTTTTGATACAATATTAATTTTTTCCAAAACTTTGCACAAAATAACCAAGCAACTAACAAAATCCAGTGATTCAACACGTTTTTGAAGTCCCAACGCTTCGTTTCTTTCGCTAGAAGTTTTACTAGTCAAAACAATACGTGATAAATTGTTCCTAAAATCAGGCAATCTTTTCTTCAGCGCGTAAATCGAGTCATGAGTTCCTGAAAAACGTGTGGGATTCAATGTTTTTATGGTTGTTTTGGAGACATTTTGTTCTTCTGTAGGTGTTTGCAAATTTTGCCATCGTACAATACTGTTGCCGAAAAAATTGTAAATATCTTGTACAATATCATAGAAACGAGCGATTTCTGAATTTTCGCGAACAGCATCTTTTAACACAAGATTCAAATTGTGAGCGGCGCAATAAACGAACAAAGCATGAGGTGCTTAGTGATTTTTTTTTTGAACGCCTAAACGTCCACTCATAACGGCTGCGCCGTCGTAGCCTTGTTCAAGCAATTTCTGAATATTCAATCCTTTTTTCTTAATCGATGATATGATGAGGTTAGAATGGCCGTCAGCAGATTGATCTCTTACTTCAGTGAAAGATGTAAAAGTTTCAAAAATTTCTAATTTGGACGGTTTTCCTCTCTCATCAGACACAATTTTAACATAACGAAAACCTTCGCTCAATTGATCTATCTTGCTACTATATTGACTTGTGTCCATAATCACCGAGAAAAAAAGAGCTTCTTGCAACTCAGAAACAATGGAATCATTAACTTGTTTAGCAAAAAGAGCAATGAGTTCATTTTAAATACAAGGGCTCAAGTATGTTACGGATTGATCAGGCATCTCCAATAGATTTTTCAAGACAGGGTCGTATTTTGCTAATAATTCTATTACAGACAAGAAATTTCCTTTATTACTATCTGAGAATTTGTGACTTTGTCCTCGAAAAGCTAAATTGCACGTGGCAAGCATTAACGTGACATCTAAAACTCTTTCGAGTATCTTGCGCCAAAAATTATGATTTTTCTTCAAATCCTCTTCAAGAACCTCATCCAATGTACCGTGTTTTTGCCATTGCTCGTAAACAACGCTCGTAAAAATTTTTCGAGAAAAGGCGTCCGTCCTGTTTTTCATCTTTTGGGAAAGGACCCGGAGGTTGTTTTGGGCCAGACGAAATAATAGCGTGTTTGATGATTGGGTCCGTAATGACGTCAGGAAAAGTGTTCCCTGTGTTTGCACTGATAGGAGGAAGTGAATCTGTTTTTGTTATAGCGCTCGCGCTACTCGCATCGAACGAAGGAACCTCGCAATCTCTTTCATTTTGGGATGATTCTGGCAGTGGTTGTGGTTCTGTGGCCAATGGATAAGAATTCCGTATAAAGAATTAATTTTATATTGTCTGCCTGGATCATTCATAATTTATGAAATATTTTATTCCAACGGGATTATTTTGGGATGAATTATAGGATAAATTGATTGATTATTTCAATTCATATACCTTGAACAGTTCCCGTATCAAGAGACGATGCAGGCATGGATGATAACCACTTAACGAATTTCCCGGAAATCTTTTTTGCTTCATTCTCTTTCTTTAATTTTGCCCCTCTTTTTTTCGCTCCGCTGGGATAAATACGTTTCATCGCGCAAGTTAATAATTATATAATTGTAAGCAGAATAATTATGCAATTGTCCTATCCTATTGTTTGTCAATAGCACCTTAATTTAGCAGCTGATTCGCGTCAATCGAGGTATCGAACAGTGTTCGCGACCACTATACGCGCGGGAAATTCAAACGTTCCACACATAGACAACCCTAAGCGTACTTTAAAATTTGACAAAAGACTTCCGTATAGGGGTCTCCAAATTAACTTGTTGCCCCAGGGCCCCGAGGCTCTAGCTACGGCCCTGTCTGCATACATAAGAACTAGAGAGTTCGTTGAAGCAGGGGGCAAGTCATTAATAAGAAGCGTGAATAATAGCGGGCCAAGTTGACTTCCTTGAGGGACGCCAGATGTAGCACGGACCAGACGGGACTGTATGTTTTTAAATAAGACTCTTTGTGTCCTTCCATCTAGGTAGCTGGAGATCCACGTTAAGAGGTCTTTAGGAAAACCCAGCATATTCAGTTTACTCAACAAGAGTGAGTGATTAACTGAATCAAATGCTTTGCTGAAGTCTGTGTGAATTACATCGGTTTGATATCCTTTACAAAAGCCATCTATGACAAAGGATGTCAACTCCAGTGAATTTGTGGTGGTGGAGCGACGCTTGATAAAGCCATGCTGACAGGGAGAGATGATCGAAGAGCATAGGTGTTGCAAGTGAGGGGAAATTAATTATTCAAATAACTTTGGAATTGCCGACAACTTAGAGATGCCTCTGTAGTTGGCAGCCTCAGACTTTTTCCCTTTTTTAGGGTAAGGAAATTATGAATGATTCCTTCCACTTAAGGGGAAAAATCGAGGTTTCCAAAGATAAGTTGAAAAGTCTAAGAAGAGGTTTGCACAGAGCCCTGGCACAGTATTTTAGCACACAGCCTGGTACTCCGTCGGGGCCTGGCGAATAAATGGGTTTTACCCTTAAAAGACCAGATAATAAGTTGTTCTCAGAAAAAAACGGACAGAAAATAAGATTTGCTGCTTGAATGTTATATGCGTAAGGCTGATCAGTCAATTTAGGAGGAGAATAAGTTGTTTGAAAAAATTCTGCGAATAGATCGGCAATGGCCTGATCCGAAGTCGCAGAGAAATTTTCAAACGTAAGCAGGGGTGAAAAAGATACGTGTTTACGCTTAGTGTTTACAAAATTATAAAACTGCTTTGGATCCTGAGTAAATTAAGTCCGGCAGCGGTCAATATAATTCCTACAACATTCAGCGTTATGCACGGTAAAATTCGACCGAGCTAGTAGGTATCTTGAGAAATCAACACTACTGCAGGTTTTTTTATACTTAAGTAAAAGCTTTTTTGTTTTATTTTTTAGGGTAGTGAGGCACTTTGTAAAAGGATTTGTTGAAGCGGACGGATATTTCCAAGGCACACATGAGTCAAAAAATTTATTTAAAGTAAAATAAAATTTTTCTAAAGGGACATTAAGATCAGTGCACGCCAGAATATCAGACCAGTCAAATGTATCAATAAGGCTATTAAGTTTCTGAAAATCAGCTTTACGGAAACAGCGAATCTTATTTACCACGCTCGGAGACATCTGATTGTTACCAGGAGTGGTTTTGATTGAGACCTCCAGTGTGGATGAAAGAGAAAAGCTCTGGAGAGAGCAGTACCATCAGGATCAGATACAAAACATAAGTCTAAAAGCCGACCTAGCGAATTTCTAACATGATTGATCTGACCTAGGGACATGTCAAACATGCCCGCGGTGAAGTCATGGTAAGTTATAAGTGACAAAGATGGTGAGTTATCGACGTTGGACCACTTTAATTCTGGGATATTAAAGTCGCCCACCGCTACGAGTTGGTCACGATCCGTCATAAGATTAGAGACGTATCGAATGGCGGACAAATGCTGCCAATATGTGGGCGGTTCAGACATAGGAGGTATATATGAACATGTAATGTATAAAGATTTCACGGACATAGTGATTTTAACGCAAATAAATTCTATGTCACCAAACTCTTGGGATTTCAACCTTCAGAAGCAAGAGTAGAGTCTACCGAAATGAGGACTCCACCTCCTCTTCGCTGAGATCGATCCCATCTAAAAGTGGTGTACTTATTTGGAAAAACTTTGGAGCTAAAGATCTCCGGATTTAACCAAGTTTCTGTTAATGGTATTATATGGGATGCAAAGAAAGAACTATCAGAATATAGCTTGGGGAGTTTGCTACGTAGCCCCCAATATTCTGATAGGTAAGAGTTAGTTAGAAAACTAGTTTTTTGGGTAAGTGGCCAAAGAAGAGGACGAGGGTTGGTCAGTGGTTCCGTTATTGGGAAGTCACACTCCCACTGGTTTATTAACTTTTTGCTTCACGGAACTAGGCTGATGTTCTTGGACGAAAAGATTCTCTGGCCAAAAACTGGGAGAACAAATCGTCTTGAACATCAGCGCGGGCACACGAATCTTGAAAGAAGACGTGCGCCTTGTATAATTATATTTAAATTTAGTTATGTCCTCCACCTTTATATCGGCTTTAGTTTTGGCTTTGATATAAGCCGAGATATCAATCTCTGAAGTATCAGGGGCAAGCCGAGAAACAAATATATGTTTCGATGGAGGAATCACCTGTAAGGGTTTTGGTGTCGCAGGTACGAGAACTGCAGCATCAGTCGGTGCCGGTGGTCCGGACTGTGGAATACCCTTTTGGGTGACTCTAATGGGGGTTTCGTTCCCTAGGACCTGTGGCATCACTTGAAGGGATGCCATGGCGGACATATCAGACAATTGCTCATTATCCCTGAGAAATTCTGACGAATTTTTCTCAGTTCTAGCCCTTGGGGTGGCCAGAGATATAAGCAGCTGCATTAATGTAGGCTGAGCAGGCTGAGGCGGATCAGAAACAGCGGATTTCTTACGCTTAGGGGACTCATTTAGCAGCTGAAGGCCACTAAATTGAGTGTCAAGCGCACAGAGCTGGTCATTGATTTTACGAAAT
The DNA here is from genome assembly GCF_030179905.1 of Drosophila bipectinata. Lineage (NCBI taxonomy): Eukaryota > Metazoa > Arthropoda > Insecta > Diptera > Drosophilidae > Drosophila > Drosophila bipectinata. The sequence continues at coordinate 23,492,668 of NC_091734.1, read as the reverse complement.
CCATACGAATCCATTTTTGGTCTGTCTCATGAACGACCTCATTTCGCCTTGCACAGCACGACAGTTTTCACAACAATAATGTATCCCAGAACTACGGGAAATAACATCCGAAACTGATGCAGTGAAACCGGCACACTTGGCATGTACGACGTTCTCACATAGCCAGCAATGGATGGCAGGCTGGGATGAGGAAATTGTCTTGTTACAAGACTTAATGGCACAGACAAGTTTAAATTCCATTTTATTTTTATACCCTTGCAGAGGGTATTATAATTTTGTCCAAAAGTGTGCAACGCAGTGAAGGAGACATCTCCGACCCTATAAAGTATATATATTCTTGATCAGGATCACCTCCTGAGTTGATATGAGCATGTCCGTCTGTCCGACTGTCCGTCTGTCTGTCTGTCCGTCTGTCTGTTTCTACGCAAACTAGTCTCTCAGTTTTAAAGCTATCGACTTGAAACTTTGCACACACCCTTCATTCCTTTGCACGCAGTATATAAGTCGGAACGGCCCGGATCGGCCGACTATATCCTATAGCTGCCATATAACTGATTGATCGGAAATGGTATAACTTTGGTGTTTTTAGAGTTAGAGGGCTAAAAAATGACATGAGAGCTATTTTTGGCAAAATAATACGACATGCCAAATTTCATATGGATCGGCCGACTATATCTTATAGCTGCCATATAACTGAACGATCGGAAATGACCCAACTTTCGTGTTTTTAAAGATAGAAAGCTAGAACTTGGTACACATTCTATTTTTGGTCAGTTAATCCGACCTACAAAATTTCATTAGGATCGGCCGACTATATCCTATAGCTGCCATATAACTGAACGATCGGAAATGGTATTTGGTAGAAATATCAACTTTTGTATTTTTGAAGATAGAAGCTTGGAACTTTTTTTTCGATTTTTTATTGTAATTGATTGGTTTTATTATGATGTAATCATAAGGATTGGCCAACTATATCCGATGTTTGCAATATATATCCGGTTTTAGCTGCAAGGGTATATCAATTTCGGCTCCACCCGAAGTTAGCTTTGCTTTCTTGTTATTTTTTTTTTTATTTAATAAAACAAAAATTAATATTTTAAAAGTTAAAAAACACAATACCTTGAACCACTGTGCCAAATAGGAAGCCGAAGCGAGAGCTTTGAAATAGTGCAAAAGAGAAATGCAGAAATAGAGATAAGCCGGGGAAGAAGCAGAGCTGAGCTATGCTGAGGTAGAATTTAGACAATTTATTAATTCGACTCCAAATATACCACAGCACTCGCGAAGCGATACGGTTTAGGCTTTAAGATTGTTGAGATTCACAAGATTTAATTCACAAGTATGTAAGCACCGGTGTACCAATATTTTTAAATAAAACGCAGTGCGCACAAAAAAAACACGACCGTTCGCTTGAAAGAAAGAGAGGGAAGTCGAGATTGGGATTGTACAGTTGTAACTTGTAGTCCAGGCACCGTGGCGATCGTGAGTTTATGATCCAGTGGAGGCTGCTGGCTTCCAGTTTTAAGTGCATCTTCTAGCATTCGATGTGCTTACGCCAGGTAAGTCGCCTATCAAGATGAACGCCAAGGTACGTTACTTCGTTAGCTTGAGGGATCGGCATACCGTTGAGTGAAAGCGAAGGGCATGTTTGTCTATTAAGAGTAAACGTTATATGCTTACACTTTTGTTCCTTTATTTTAATGTGCCAGTCGGACAGCCACGTTTCCACTATTATAAGATGATAAGCCAGTTGGGCTGCTGCCTGCGTTGGGCATCTGGAGCGACAAAGGATAGCGGTATCGTCGGCGAACGTTGATGTTGTTAGTTGTTCGTTCGTAGAAATATCTGCAGTACACAAAACATATAGCCACGGGCCGAGTGCGCTTCCTTGTGGAACTCCAGCTTCGATGGTGTAGTCGCCCGAAGTAGCTGCGTTGCATCTCACTAAGAATACCCTATTGTAGAGTAATGATTCCACTAGCTTGTGGATGTATGTTGGCAAATACGTTTTAATTTTGTGCGTGAGTCCGATGAGCCAAGCTCGGTCAAAAGCTTGAGATACGTCGAGGCAAACAGCGCTGTAGTATTCTCGCTGTTCGAAGGCTGAGCGTATTTCGGATGTTAATCTGTTCACTTGTTCGATGGTTCCATGGTTTCTTCGAAAGCCAAATTGGTATGCCGGAATAATATTGCAAGATTCCAGATGTGGTATTATGCGAGTTAACAAGCATTTTTCAAACAATTTAGACAAACAAGATAGAAGGCTTATTGGTCTGTATGATGACGGAATTGTGTGGTCTTTTCCAGGCTTCGGTATCATTATAATGATGGATTTCTTCCCCTTTTTTGGGAAATAGCCAAGATTAATGATGCCATTAAATAGTTTGCAGACGACCTCTATAGCGCATTTTGGAAGTTCGATCAGCATCTTTGGGGTCAATAGGTCACCACCGGGAGCCTTTTTTGGTTTTAGTCCTCATGACTTTTTCGATTTCGTTCGGTCGGAATGAAGGTGCGGCTGGCTGAGGGGAGGACTCTGGCTGAATTTCTGGCAGGAGGAATGAATTTGAGGCTGGGTTTGGCTGGAAGACACTTTGGAGATGAGTGGCAAATGTTTCAGCTCGGTCTTCGTCGCTGCGAGCCCAGTATTCCGAAGAGTTTCTTATCGGGGTGGTCGTTTCAATTGGGGCGCTAAGATTTGGGTGGGCCCTCCACAGGGGGTACTTTGTGCTTGTTGGCGAGAGATTCTGGATGTACCTCAGCTGTGCATTTTCTTCCTGTTGCCTGGTCGAGTGATCGGGTTGCTTCCTTAAGGCGTTGTTTTGAAGCTGGTGATCTGCTGTTTTGCCAATCACGACGCGTGCGCCTCTTTTCTCGCACGAGCTGTTCGATTTGCTGATTAGATTTGAAGTGTTTGTTTCGGTCTACATCTTTCCTATGAGGAGTAGAGATTTAAGCTGCCGCAACGAGTACTTCTTCCAGGGCTCTCGTAGTGTAGTCGATGTCCGATTCCATGTTAAATTCCGGGGCGAGTTCTATGTGGGCACTCACGTACTTTTTGTATTTTAACCAGTTCGTTTTTGGCGTCGTCAGGCTGAAGGGGTGTTCGGTTATTTTTGGGCTTTGAAGAAGCGTTAGAAGCACATGCGAGTGTTCTGATGATAAGTCCGAGACTGCTTTGGCACTTATTAGATTGCGAGGTATGTTTTTTGTCACTGCAAAATCAATAAGGTCTGGGAGCTTTTGTGAGTCTGTTGGCCAGTATGTGGGACTTCCAGGGGAAACGTAGTCCAGTTTATTTTTCACATTTATAATTGTATTGTACAATTGTCTTCCTTTGGGAGTCACTAGACGTGATCCCCAGTGCGTATGTTTGGCGTTGTAGTCTCCTGCGGCTATAAGTCGGTCCCCAAGTGAATTGTAGAAGTCCATAAATTGTCCTTCCGAGATTGAGAAACGAGGAGTTCAGTAAACAGCAGCGATTGAAAGGATTCCGTTGCTTGACTGAATTTGTATCGATGTGGCCTGCAAGAAATTGGTTGCAAGCCTTTTGTGAAAGTGGTGTTTAATGCGTTCTCTGATTAGAACTCCAGTTCCGCCGTGGGCTTTCCCATCTGGATGATCTGTGCGGTAGATTGTGTAGCCTCTTATATGAAAGTTGTATTTGCTTGTAAGATGCGTTTCCACCAGTAGCATAACGTCAATATGGTTTTCGGTTAAGAATTGTGATAATTCTAGTTTATGCCGTGAGACACCATTGGCGTTCCACATTGATATTCGTAGCGCCTGCATAGATTATTTAGACTGTTGTGCTACGAGCAGCTGTAACACCATGTTCTGGTTTTGAACAAGCGTTTGCATGGTCGTTTTCATGAATGACATAAGCTCCATCATACTTTGTTGGAGGGTAAGCATCATAGTTTCCATTTTGCTGTGTGGCTGTTCAGGGGCCTGTTGAGCGCTTTGAGAGTTAGGCTGAATTGGAATTTCCCTTCCAGATCGTAGAGCATCGGCATAGGAGAAGCCGTTGGTGGTGTTTAGTGGACCAAATGAGGATCTCGCAGCTTTGGCGAAGAAGACGTCTGGCGTAGTTTTTAACGCAATGTACGCATTCTGTGGATTTTGGTAGCGCGTTGCGGTCGCTTGACACATGCGACTCTTTAACTCCTTATACACCATACATCCTCTATAGTTTGCTGTATGGCTGCCAGTTTCCACATTTCTTCACGGTTCTGTTCTTGTTTGTAGTGCAGCAAGCGGACTTGTGGGCGTCCCCGCAGACTACACAGACATCCCGAAGTGTTTAGTAAGACCTTGTGTGTCCATACTCTTGACAGTTAGTGCATTGCACTGGACCGTTGCGTTTATGTGGCTCTTCAACAGTGATTTTCCGATGCAAAAGATATTGCAGGTTATAAATTGGGTGGAATTCGTTCTTCTTCAGCGACCTGGCTCGAGCTCGACCTTGAAGAGGGGTTGTGGCTTTTTATTTTTATTTAGAATGTTAATAAAATTCTTGGCGGCGAAGCCCTTTTCTTTAAGGGCGATTTTTATTTCCGCGGCGGTAACATAACATTTTTCTGTACAGTGCCCAGATATTTGGACACGATTCGGAAGTGCTCTTCAGTCTTGGTTTGCACCTTTGTTTCATGGATGTTCCCTTTGATAAGCGAAACAACATGTAAGTTGTCACCGTTCCCGATCAACGACGCAATTTTGTTGACCAGGGCACTCGAGCTTTTTTCCCTAATATAGATTGGAGGGGGCTTGGGTTTTTTGCGGTTTCTTGGGCTGGTTGGTTTTCCTCAGCCTCCGCCAGTAGGGAAAATCTGTTAGTAGTGGGTCTGTCTGGTTCTTT
>NC_091734.1:23372810-23482810 GCF_030179905.1 Drosophila bipectinata | reverse complement strand
AATAAAATTTCAAGGGAGTCCTTCCGGTATTTCGGCATCTGACACGTCCGTCACTTATTTTTACAACAATTGTAATAAAATGCAATTAAAAATAATAATAATAACGTAAAAATTAAAAGTAAAAAAAAAATTGTAAAAAAATAAAAGTAAATATAACAAGAAAGCAAAGCTAACTTCGGGCGGAGCCGAAGTTGATATACCCTTGCAGCTAAAACCGGATATATATTGCAAACATCGGATATAGTTGGCCAATCCTTATGATTACATCATAATAAAACCAATCAATTACAATAAAAAATCGAAAAAAAAAGTCCCAAGCTTCTATCTTCAAAAATACAAAAGTTGATATTTCTACCAAATACCATTTCCGATCGTTCAGTTATATGGCAGCTATAGGATATAGTCGGCCGATCCTAATGAAATTTTGTAGGTCGGATTAACTGACCAAAAATAGAATGTGTATCAAGTTCTAGCTTTCTATCTTCAAAAACACGAAAGTTGGGTCATTTCCGATCGTTCAGTTATATGGCAGCTATAAGATATAGTCGGCCGATCCTTATGAAATTTGGCATGTCGTAATGTTTTGCCAAAAATAGCTCTCATGTCAAATTTGAACTCTCTAACTCTAAAAACACCAAAGTTATACCATTTCCGATCAATCAGTTATATGGCAGCTATAGGATATAGTCGGCCGATCCGGGCCGTTCCGACTTATATACTGCGTGCAAAGGAAAGAAGGGTGTGTGCAAAGTTTCAAGACGATAGCTTTAAAACTGAGAGACTAGTTTGCGTAGAAACAGACAGACGGACAGACGGACAGACGGACAGACGGACAGACGGACAGACGGACAGACGGACATGCTTATATCAACTCAGGAGGTGATCCTGATCAAGAATATATATACTTTATAGGGTCGGAGATGTCTCCTTCACTGCGTTGCACACTTTTGGACAAAATTATAATACCCTCTGCAAGGGTATAAAAAGAATCACAAAACTAAAAGTTTATCAAAATTGAAACAACCGCCCGCTTATGAAATCGAACCCAGGACCCTATGAATAAGGACAGCGCACTATCCAACTAGGCTACCCTCGAAGTTCATATTATGATACTTAAAATTGGAACCCGCCATAGAAAATTTTTCTTTGTATGAGATGTCCCATCTATGTACTTTATAATTTTTGGTAAAATGTTGGTAATGTTGGTATATTGGTAAAAACCATTTCCGATTGTTCAGTTATATAGCAGCTAAAAGGTATTGTCGGCCGATCGTTATGAAATAAGGTGGGTCGTATTATTTTGTCAAAAATAGCATTCGTACAAAATCTCTTACTTTAAAAACACCGAAGTTATAACATATCCGATCAATCAGTTATATGGCAGCTATAGGATATAGTCGACTTATATACTGCGTGCAATGGAAAGAAGGGTGTGTGCAAAGTAGCAAGACGATAGCTTTAAAATTGAGGGACTAGTTTGCGTAGAAACAGACAGACAGACGGACAGACAGACGGACAGACGGACATGCTTATATCAACTCAGGAAAGAATATATGTACTTTATAGGGTCGGAGATGTCTCCTTCACTGCGTTGCACACTTTTGACCAAAATTATAATACCGTCTGCAAGGTTATAATAAATGGTAAGTCTTAATTTTTAACTATTTTAAATGATGCATTGCCTGTAATTGCCTTATTTTCATGTCTAAAGATTTTTTTATATCTTTTTCTCTTAAAATTTTTTTATTTAAAATGTCAATTTTGGCTAAAGTAATAGTGCCAATTAAATTTTGTATGTCAAGTGTAATTAATTGTAAATGGTTCTGTCTGACTTTTGATTCTTTTTTAGAAATGATCGTCTCGGGGGTTTTGGTTATTCGTTGTAATTCCTGAAATACTCGTGAATTAATTGCAAATTTTTTGTTACTGTTTTCTGTCAGATCGTTTATTTTTTTTCGATTCTTATTAAGGCGTCATGGTTAGGTGCCTCTGAAAGCCATATCCATACCTTTCCCAATTCATTAATGCCCCTTTTATTTCGTGAAGGTATTTATTGAACATGAGGATTTTTAAAATTGTCAAGTTCTGTGCAATTTTTCAATCTAAGTCTGAGTATTTATTCTTAATTATATAAATATCTTCAATTTGAAGTATTTCTTGGTAAAAACTTAGGTTTTTTACAGGAAATAGGTCTTTAAATGTGTCGTAAGTTAATACTTTGTTCCCGTCTTTTAGTAAAAGGTATTCATTTTACGTGTAGTCAATAATTTCCGAATGACAAACGGTCAGCAAAATAATGCTGACAAATGCGATACGAGGTGTATTCAAAAAGTAAGGTGACATTGTATTTTCAAGAAAAACTATTCATTTATTTATCAATATTAATGTTGTCCCCTTCAAAGTAATCCCCCTCAGATACAATAAACTTATTGTAACGGTTTTTCCAATCCTCAAAGCACTTCCCATAAGCACTTTTCGGTATAGCCTTGAGCTCTTCCAGCGATTCAGTCTTTATATCTTCAATCGTAGCAAATCTCCGTCCTTTCATAGGCCTCTTTAGTTTTGGGAACAAGAAAAAGTCACATGGGGCCAAATCTGGTGAATATGGTGGCTGAGGCATTATTGTGGTGTTGTTTTTGGCCAAAAAACCTCTCACAAGCAAAGATTAGTGAGCAGGGGCATTGTCGTGATGCAAAAACCATGAATTCTTTTTCCACAATTCTGGACGTTTCTTTCGTATTGTTTCTCGCAAACGGCGCATCACTTCCAGATAATACTGTGTATTAACTGTACGACCATTTGGTAAAAACTCCTGATGCACTACGCCTTGGTAATCGAAGAAAAAAGTGATCAACTTTGACATTTGATCGAACTTGGCGTATTTTTTTCGGTCTTGGTTCACCTGGTCTCTTCCATTGGGACGATTGGGCATTGGTTTCGATATCATAATCATATACCCATGATTAGTCATCACAGTTATGATCCTTTTAAGTAAATCTGGGTCGTCATCGAAGTCATCCAACAGCTCTTGAGCGATGCTCATGCAACGGTTCTTTTGGTAAAAATTCCGCAATTTCGGAACAAACTTCGCTTGAACGTTTTCATCAGTTGTTGACGTGCTGGGGCGTCGAGAGCGAGGCTCGTCATTGGCATCTTCCCGGCCATCTTAGAAGAGTTTGTACTACTTGTAAACATTTTTAAAAGTTTTATAAAGTTTCAGAGCACTTAATTTTATTTTTACACAAAATTTTATGCAAATCCGTTGATCCATATTTTTCGATAGCAAAAAATCGCCGAGCACGCAAAACGACTTGTAACCTTTAAGCCTCTCCCAACCAAACAAAAAAAGGGATTTGTTTAACGAGATTGTTTTATCTCACACTTTAAATAACAAAACAAAAAGGGTGGCTGCTAATATTTAATAAAAAACTGGGCGAAAACGAAAGGTCTTGCTTCTTCAACGTTATAAATTCGAGTATATTTTCTAATCTTTCTCTAATCTTAAGCCTAACTTATCTATTGCGGCGAAGCGGGGCGAATTCGCACAAGAGCGAATATGAGCTTTCGCTCCCGCTCCGCCCTAAGCTATCTAAGAGTAAATTTACGGACTAACAACTAACAAATACAATTCAGCTATAAATATAATTCAATAATGGCCAGCTATAAATATAATTCAAATTTTTTCGACTTCAATAATATAAATCAATTTACACCGGCCCCGTTGAAGGCCTCCATCAGGCTTCAACTAACTGGCAGCCGCGCCAGCTTGTGGACCGATCTCCTATATTCCGCTCCAGAGCTAGTTCGGACGACGGCGACCCTGACCCTTCCGTCCGCGCCGGCGGTTGTTGCTCCAACTCGTCCCGTGAGCCACTGTTGTGGCGGCTGGTGATCCTCTGCGATCAGGACCAGCTCGCCCGTCCGGATGTCGTCCTCCTGGTGCTGCCACTTCGACCGCGCCTGTAGGCCCAAGACGTACTCCCGGGACCATCGCTGCCAAAACATTTGCTTGATTGACGAGACAAGCCGCCATCGCCGCAAGCACGTTAGACCCTGCTGGTCCGGGGTCCGCGGTGCTGGTGGGGCGATGAGCGGCCCGCCTGTCAACAGGTGCCCGGGAGTAAGCGCCTCGCCGTCGCTTGGGTCCTGACTCAGAGCCCCCAGGGGTCGTGAGTTCAGGACGGCCTCGACTCCAACGAGGACGGTCTGCAGCTCCTCCGCGGTCAGTCTGGCGTTCCCTACCGCTCGTAGGAGTAGGTGTTTTGCAGACTTCACACCTGCCTCCCATAGTCCGCCCATGTGCGGAGCCCGCGGCGGTATGAACGCAAATACGCATCCGCTTTTTGATGCGTATTGCGTGACTGCGTCGACCTCGTCCTCGATTCTCCGATGAAGGTCTGCGAAGTGGCGACTCGCTCCGACGAAGTTCGTCGCGTTGTCGCAGTGCACGATCTGCGGACATCCTCGGCGCCCAACGAACCTTTGAAAAGCCAATAAAAAGGAATCAGTTGAAAGGTCGGAAACTACTTCTAAATGAACTGCCTTGGACGCAAAACAAACAAATAAGGCAATGTAGGACTTATAGGGTGGCCTACCACGAATTTTCAATGTCGTATCTATAGGGCCACAAAAATCAACACCACATATGGAGAATGGGCGGAGAGCACGAATTCTATCTAAGGGTAAATCACCCATGATTTGAGTCATCAGACGAGGCTTGCATTTAAAGCAGCGAATGCATGACCGTACTGTCTGACTGCAGACTTCCTGCGCATTTACAATCCATGTGCGCTGTCGCAAAAGACTCACAAGTGCTCGTGGACCCACATGAAAATTCGACTCGTGCAAGTATCGGACGTAGCTCTAAACAAATTGAGAGCGTTTTGTCAACAATACTGGAAACTTGGCATCGTACGATATAGGAGCATTAGCTAGTCGCCCCCCAACCCGTAACAACGAAAAGGTAAGCCCAGCCTCTGAAGATTCGTGTAGAAAGGGATTTAACTTTTGTAGGCTAGTGCTAACACTTAAATTTTTTCGGATCTTTTCTATTTCATCTTGATACTCGTGCTCTTGGACTATTTCGACTATTTTCTTAAATGCTTCATTATATTCGACAGGTGAGGGAACAATATCAGAATTCACTACTAATTTCTTCGATTTCCTTATAAAGCGGAACATATAAACGAACACTCGCAGCAGTTTTAGGTGAGAGGAATAACCTTCTATCACTTCCAATAAATCTGAGGTAGATACGATTGCGGTTAATCCGACCGCATTCTTTTTCGCTTCCATCTGTAGAAGTTCTGGTGACAGATCTAACCGGGGGCTCGTCGGCCACTTATCTTCCGGTTCCTTTAAAAACGATGGACCTGTAAACCAGATCGATTCTACAGTCTCCTTTACGTCTCCACCTCTGGACACTATATCTGCCGGGTTCTGTTTAGTTGGTACATGCCGCCACGTGCTATCCTCTGACCACTCTTGAATTTCAGCTACTCTATTCGATACGAACGTTGACAACGACGATGGATGGGAACGAATCCAATGAAGAGTTACTTCTGAATCCGACCAAAATACACTTCGTTCGATCGGAACTTTTATTAGAGGCTTTATCTTGCGGCAGAGATCTGCGAGAAGGTGAGCGGCACATAACTCAAGACGGGGGAGCGTCTTTGTCTTGAGCGGCGCTACTTTGGACTTTGCCGTCAACAATGAAACTTTAATACCTTCTGCAGATTTGCAACGAATATAGACGCAGGCTCCATAGGCTCTCATCGATGCGTCAGAAAAGGCATGAATTTGAATTGGTGACATCGGCTCGGTAAACACGAATCTCGGAATTGAGATGTCCTCTAATTGCGACAGGGCAACTTGTATTTTGTTCCACGCTGTTTCTAAGTGCAGTGGAATTGACTCATCCCAATCTAGCTTATTTAGCCAAAGTTCCTGCAATAGGATCTTTCCTTTTATAAGTATAGGGCTTAATAGGCCAAGGGGGTCAAACAACTTCGATGTCACCGAAAGGATGTTCCGCTTGGTCGCCCTTCGACCCATGACTGAAGCATCAATTTCAAATTTAAATACATCTTCTTTAGGAACCCAAGCGATTCCTAATGCTTTAGTCAGTTCTGAGTCCGAAAGTGTTATTGGCTTAACCGTGCTCTCGGATGCAGTAACTTCAGGCGAGTTTGAAAACCACTTGCTCAATTCAAACCCAGCGTTTTGAAGAACCTGAGTTACTTCAGACTTAATTGTCTTTAGCTCCTCAATGCAACCAGCACCCGTTAACATGTCGTCGACGTAAAAGTCGGACCCAATAACTTCGGCAGCTCGAGGGAATGTATTTTTCACAGATTCACTCAACCTCTTTAAACACCTTATGGCCAGGAATGGGGCTGGCGCAGTGCCATATGTAACGGTGTTGAGCTTGCACAGTTTCAAGGACTCTGATGGGTCTTTCCTCCACACTATCAACTGGTATCGCCTATCGGATTCATTTACCATTACTTGGCGATACATCTTTTTTATGTCGGCTATCAGAGCGAATCTGTTCAGCCGGAACCTAAGAAGAATTGAATACAACTCTTCCTGGATGGTAGGACCAACCATCAACAGATCGTTAAGACACTTATGTGTTGATGTCTTACAAGACGCATCAAACACGACTCGTAATTTGGTCGATGTGCTTTGAGGCCGTAAGACACACTGATGGGGTATGACGTAGTGTGGAGTAGCAAGAACATCATTGCTTGTAGGGGACATATGACCTAAGGATTCGTATTCTTCCATGAATTCCACATACATTTTCTTTAATTTCGGATTTCGAGATAATCTTTTCTCGAGCGACAAAAAACGGCGTTTGGCTACCTCGAACGAGTTTCCCAAAACGCTTGGATCCGATTTAAATGGAAACCTGACTTCAAATCGACCTGAAGGCAGCACAACTGTATTTTTCTGATAATGTTCCTCACATAACTCTTGTTCAGGTGACAAAAGCTTTTTGGAAGTTGGTACTTCTTCCAACGACCAGAATTTTTTCAAATTGCCATCTATCGACTCGAGTAGTTCTTCTTGGCAATTCAGGCTAGAGACAGGCTGTTGAGGAGTTGAGGTATTTGCCTTATATTTTCCCGATACTATCCATCCAAGGAGAGTTTTTTGGAGGATGGGATGGTTTGGCCCTTGTTTTATTTGGCCAACGGACAACAATTCGAAAAATGACTTAGCTCCAATTAACATATCTATCCGCTGAGGTTTGTAGAAATATGGGTCTGCTAGCGGCAAGTTCTTTGGTAGGTCCCAATCTTTCACGTTCACTGACTGGTCAGGGTGATAACCCGAGATAGTTCTCAAAATCCAAAAGTCGAACGGAAACTCACTACCATTAATCGTTGACTTCACCACAGTGTGTATCTTTTTCTTAACCTGGGAATTAGCTTGACCAATTCCAAGCAAGTTGAGACACGATTCCTCCCTACGGATCTGTAAGCGTTGAGCAAGTTCTTCAGTAATGAAGTTCATTTGTGACCCAGAGTCAAGTAGTGCTCGGGCCAATATATGCTCGCCATTTTTAGTTCTAACGCTTACGATCGACGTCGCTAACAAAACCCTTTCTAGTGATGACGCATGAAAAGCATGTGACGTAGAAGGGCCATCAAGATGTAGCGCTGGGGGAGGATGTTCATTTGGTGGTGGTAACGCCAAGTTATTTTCGGTCACAGTAAATCGGTGCAGAAGTTTGTGGTGCGATCTTGCACAAATTTGACATCTAGTCGATTTACACTTCGCAACCGTGTGACCTTTTCGCAGACAATTTAAACATAATGAGGCTGACTTGACAAACTCAAACCGTTGCATTACAGCAAGGCGAGCGAACGGACTACACTGGGCAAGACTATGGTCTTGTGCGTTGCAATAACTGCAAGCTTGTTTATTGGAAGCGGAGCAAGCCAACGAACTCCTATTGTGCTGCTTCCCGAACCCGATTTTCTCCTGTTTTGGCTTGCCAGTCTCTTCAGCGGACAGGTGCTGGTACCTACGGTTTAATATTTTTTCGAAATCGGACCACAGCGGCAATTCCTCATAATCCAGTGACTCTTCCCATTTTTCTCTGGTCACTGGATCTACTCTACTCAAAACTCATTGAATGAATGATCTAATGAATGATCATTGAGTTTGCAATTTTAGTGTCATCTCCTATGGATAATAGTGACCCATAGATCGATGACACTGTGTCGATGAGACCTCTCAACGACGACGCAGACGGCTGGGAAACTTTCGGAAGGCTCAATAATTTGCTTATTTGGTTCGCAAAGATGAGACATTCGTTATCGTAAACTCTTTTTAGACTAGCAATAGCTTTGTCGTAATTACTCTCGGTGACTTGGAATGCCTTGAGTTCCTAAGGCTTCACCAGAGAGGCAAGAAATTAAATGGTTAAATTTCTCGATAACAGGAATGTTCACATCCTTGTCTACTAATGTCTCAAAGAGACTCATGAAATTTTTAAACTCCGAATAGTTTCCACTGAATTTTGGCAATGCCAAACTGAGAAGTCGAGCTCGAGTTGGGGCTGCAGAAATTGCAGTAGCTGGTGGGGACTCTTCAGCTAACGTGAAAGCATTTAATAAAGACATCACCCTTGCCTTAGTTGTTATCTCTAATTCTTCCAACTCGGCTCCAAATTCATCTTCCTCATCTAATTGCTCGATCTGGTCTTGCAACTCGTTTGCCTTAAATATTGTCTCATTTAAAACCTGAAGCCGGCACTCTAGCTCGGTCTTCACTAAAGGAACTGACCCAGCTTCCAAACGTTCCTCTAACCGGCGAATGCTTTTTACTCTGACATTTAATCTTCTTCTTAATTCATCAAGAGTCGTGGATTTTACTTTCTGTTTATTGCTTTCCATTTTAAAATTTATTTATTTATTTTTAATAAACAGACGACGATAAAAAATTTAAAATTTTTGTTTTTATTTTTTAAATAAAAAATTTTTAAATTTATTTGTTAATTAGCAAAAAAATAAAAATTTTGACTAATATAAAAAAATTTTGTATTTTTAAATTTTTAATTAATAAATTAAATTCAAAAAACGAAAACGAACGAAAAAAGATATTTAATTTAATATCTAGCGAAAACGAAAAATAATTAATTAATATGGCGAAAAAAGATAAAATAATTAATTAATTATTTGATAGTCGAATTATGTTGATAGTCGAGGCACTGAATATCCAAAAAAAATAGTTGGTTGCCAATGACACCGAAAAAGATGTATACCCCACAATTATAGGGTAGCGCGTCACTTGGCGTTCCGGTAAAATAAAATGCGCCAAACTAATGCATATACATACATACATACATATATAGCAGCGGACAACGGTTGGAGCGAAAACGAAAATTTTACCGCTGCATATATTTGTATGTACGCCAAATTATTTATGCATGTAAATATGTATTATATTTGTACATACATATATTTGTATATAAATAAATGTTTGGCTGCACTAAATTTAACTATTTTGTTTGGCGAAAACGAACGAGGGGTAAAGGGGAGGGCGACAGTGATGTGGATATGTATTTATGTATGTTTTTGTCAATTTTAGCCACAGGCAGTTTGTTAATAATTTAACTAACTACTCAAATTTTTAAGCTCTACTAATTTCAAGTACGTATGCGCCAAGAATTGAAAGGAGGGTGCAATATTTCAGCACAAGACGAAGATTTAATTTGTCTCTTCTCAACTTTCAATTTTTCGCACAAATACCTGGGGTTCTGCCTTGGGATCCTTTAATCCCGCTGCCACTTTCCTGTTGCAGTCGATGCAGGTGCACGGCATGGAAGGAGATTGGTTATGATAAGTGGCGAAGTTCCTGCGGTGATGATCCTGCGGTGATGATCCTGCGGTGACGATCCTGCGAGGCTTGAGGGTTTCACGACGCGGTGATTTTTGGGTTTTATTTTCCACAGCACGGACGCGTCGCGAGCAGCTCTTTAAATTGTATGTATATATGTATATATTTTTTTTTGTGTGTAATTATGTGTAATTACACAGTGTCACTGTCACTTTGTTTTTGTTTATTTATTAAATATCTCGCACTAAGTCCACCCGGGGGCGCCAAAATGTTTAACGAGATTGTTTTATCTCACACTTTAAATAACAAAACAAAAAGGGTGGCTGCTAATATTTAATAAAAAACTGGGCGAAAACGAAAACGAAAGGTCTTGCTTCTTCAACGTTATAAATTCGAGTATATTTTCTAATCTTTCTCTAATCTTAAGCCTAACTTATCTATTGCGGCGAAGCGGGGCGAATTCGCACAAGAGCGAATATGAGCTTTCGCTCCCGCTCCGCCCTAAGCTATCTAAGAGTAAATTTACGGACTAACAACTAACAAATACAATTCAGCTATAAATATAATTCAATAATGGCCAGCTATAAATATAATTCAAATTTTTTCGACTTCAATAATATAAATCAATTTACAGGATTCAATTGAAACTTGGTACAGATTTTAGGGAAGAGTGTACCAACATAACAAAACGAAAAAAATCGATAATCGAAAATATGTTGGACGCGAAATTTGAAAAGTCACCTTACTTTTTGAACACACCTCGTATTTTCCTTTTCTGTAAAATATGGATTGTCGGGTCAAGCAGCAAGCAACTAGTTTAAACATAATAATTTATTATTAACAGATGTTTTGTTGGTCGCAAGCCGACTCTTTTTCGGCCGCTCGGCTTTACTAATTTGGCATTTAAAGTTAGCGAGCATCCGCTCAGCCTATTCTGGAAGGTTGGCGGCACTCTCGTTCGTCTTCTTATTGCGCTCCTTAATTGTAACCCCTTAATTGGATTTCACATATTGCACATAAATCCCAATTTCATATGCGGCCAAATAAAGATTTATAACGTTTAACTTAATTAAATTCGGATTTGTATTTACTGGCATTGAAAATTATCAATGACCAAACATGGATTATAATTATATATAAATTAATAATTATTTATTAGTATTTTTATGAATAACCTTTTTATACCCTTTCAGAGGGTATTATAATTTTTTTCAAAAGTGTGCAACGCAGTGAAGGAGACATCTCCGACCCTATAAAGTATATATATTCTTGATCAGGATCACCTCCTGAGTTGATATGAGCATGTCCGTCTGTCCGTCTGTCCGTTTGTCTGTCTGTTTGTTTCTACGCAAACTAGTCTCTCAGTTTTAAAGCTATCGACTTGAAACTTTGCACACACCCTTCATTCCTTTGCACGCAGTATATAAGTCGGAACGACTGGAATCGGCCGACTATATCCTATAGCTGCCATATAACTGATTGATCGAAATGGTATAACTTCGGTGTTTTTAGAGTTAGAGAGTTCAAATTTTACATGAGCGCTATATTTGGCAAAATAATGCCAAATTTCATAAGGATCGGTTTACTATATCTTATAGCTGCAATATAACTGAACGATCGGAAATGACCCAACTTTCGTGTTTTTGAAAATAGAAAGCTGGAATTGGTACAGATTATATTTTTAATGATTATTTATTTTTAATGATTAGTTTTAGATTTAGATTTAGATTTTTTATCATTAATTTAATTTGTTTTCAAATTTTTTTTTTTGTGATTTCGCCATTTTGTTGTTTATTGATGAAAATATTTTATTCTAGTACGGGACAGAGCCATAAGCTTACAAAACAATAATCTATTCTAATTTTTTGTTTCGGATGACTCTAGCAACCGAAATAACCTGCGCCAGGGACCTACCTTTTTTTTTTATATGCATACTTTGGCATGCTATTAAGTGTATTAAACTACACAAGAATAAATGAAAAAAAATATTTTCAAATAGTTTATGATGCCTATAAAAACATATTTGAAAATTAAAACGATCGCATTGTTTTTTATTACAAAAAACATGTTTTTAAATAATCTCTAAAAAGTAGGCCGGAACATCCTTAAGTGGATTGTTAAATTGTAGCTCCTTGCTACTCTTATAATAATTCGACTTGTCGACTTGTCCTTTCGAAAGGCTATGTCTGGAGTCTGCATAATGGATTGATATTCCTGAATGTTGTCGTAAAGACTTAAACTGTGCCGAAGTGAAACTCGGTTCGTTATCTGTCATAATAATTTTGGAAATGTTTGAAGTATTTCATATAAAGGTATATCAATTGCAAAGAGTCAATTTTATTTTTGTTAGTGATTTCTTTTACATCTAAGTATTTGGAATATGAATCAATACAAGTTAAAAACGCTAGGCCTTGCGCATTATAAATATCGATATGTAAGTCGATACCTTCTATTTTTGAAATGGGAGCTTCCCCGATAGGGATTTGAATTGGATTTATATTATATTTATTTTTATTACAAAATTTCGCTTTTTGTGATGTATTCTTTTAATTTTTTGTATAAATTTGGCCAATAATACAGCCTAGTGATTTTTTTATATTTCTCATCTTACCCTCTGTGTGCTCGACATTGCGTATCTTAAAATTCTGATTTACAAAACTTTATTTATTTTTCAGTGAAATTTGAATTTCGTATAGTCCTTCAGTGGTGCAATGAGTCCCTGTGTTATTAACACCGGTTGAAAATGTTTCTTTAATATTGTGACTAAATTTTAAACGTTGCTTTTATTTCTTGAATCCTTTCTTTGCGAGACTAACATGCGATATTATTAAATCTTATATTTTTAACTTAGCTAACATATTGAGTGATACAGAGTTAGACGGCCCTAAAAATCAATTGCTGGGTGGGAAGTTCGTTGTCTCGGATGCGGGAACTGCTGTAAGCCCGAGCTAATGCCCGAGCGGGAGAATTATGGTGCAAGGACAGTTTTTCTTCGTATGACTCTTTTTGCTTCTGGATTTCGTCTTTCACTGCGAGGATGCCCAGATCCCGGTGGATGTTTTCGTGACGAACATACCAAGGTGCCCATGTGATAGTTCTCAAGATTTTTGATTGTGCGCGCTGTATGATGTCTATGTTGCTGCTGCTCGCGTTCCCCCACAGCTGGGAGCCATACGTCCAGATTGGCTTTAGGGCTGAATTGTACAGTAGTAACTTGTAGTCCAGGCACAGTGGCGATCGTCTGGCTTTCAGTTTTAGGTGCATCTTTTTGCATTCGATGTGCTTACGCCAGGTAAGTCGTCTATCATGGTGAACGCCAAGGTACGTTACGTCGTTAGCTTGAGGGATCTGCATACCGTTTAGTAAAAGTGGAGGGCATGTTTGTCTATTAAGAGTAAACGTTATATGTTTACACTTTTGTTCGTTTATTTTAATGCGCCAGTCGGACAGCCACGTTTCCACTATTATAAGATGATAAGCCAGTTGGGCTGTTGCCTGCGTTGGGCATCTGGAGCGACTAAGGATAGCGGTATCATCGGCGAACGTTGACGTTGTTAGTTGTGCGTCCGTAGGAATATCCGCAGTATACAAAACATATAGATACGGGCCGAGTGCGCTTCCTTGTGGAACTCCAGCTTTGATGATGCAGTCGCCCGAAGTAGCTGCGTTGCATCTCGTTTAGATTACTTTATTGTAGAGATATGATTCCAGATGCTTGTGGATGTATGTTGGCAAATACTTTTTAATTGTGTGCATGAGTCCAATGAGCCAACCTCGGTCGAAAGCTTGAGATACGTCGAGGCAAACAGCGCTGCAGTATTTTCGCTGTTCGAAGGCTGAGCATATTTCGGATATCAATCTGTTTACTTGTTCGATGGTTCCATGGTTTCTTCGGAAGCCAATTGGTGTGTCGGAATAATATTGCAAGCTTCCAGATGTGGTATTATGCGAGTTAACAAGCATTTTTCAAACAATTTAGACAAACAAGATAAAAGCCTTATTGGTCTGTATGATGACGGAATTGTGTGGTCTTTTCCAGGCTTCGGTATCATTATAATGATGGATTTCTTTCACTTCTTGGGAAATAGCCAATATAAATGATCCCATTAAATAGTTTGCAGATGACCTCTATAGCGCATTTTGGAAATATGATCAACATCTTTAGCGTCAGTAGGTGACCACCGGGAGCCTCTTTTGGTTTTAGCCCTCCTATGGCTTTTTCGATTTTTTTCGGCCGGAATGAAGGTTTAGTTGGCAGAGGTGTAACTTCTAGCTGAATAAGTGGCAGGAGGAATGAATTCGAGGCAGGGTTTTGCTGGAAGGCACCTTGGCGATGTATAGCGAATGTTTCAGCTTTGTTTTCTTCGCTGCGAGCCAAACATCCCGAAGAGTTTCTTATCGGGATGGTCGTTTCATTTGGGGAACTAGGATTTGGGTAGGCTCTCAACAAATACTTTGTACTACTCGTCCTCAGCTGTGCATTTTCTTCCTGTTGGTAAAGAGCCTGGTCGAGTGATTGGGTTCCTTCTTTAAGGAGTTGCTTTGAAGCTGGTGATCTGCTGTTTTGCCAATCACGACGCGTGCTCTTTGCTCGCACGAGCTGTTCAATTTGCTGATTGGATTTGTAGTATCTGTTTCGGTCTACTACTTTGAGCAGTAGAAATTTTAGCTGCCGAAACGAGTACTTCTTCCAGGAGCATGTTCAGCTCCGGGGCGTGTTTTATGTGGGCACTCACGTACTTTTTGTATTTTAGCCCGTTCGTTTTCGGCGACGTCAGGCTGAAGGGGTGTTCGGTTATTTCTGGGATTTGAAGAAGCATTAAAAGCACAGGCGTGATCTGATGACAAGTCCGAGACTTCTTTGGCACTTATTAGATTGGAAGGTATATTTTTTGTCACCGCAAAATGTGGGACTTCCAGGGAAAACATAGTCCAGTTTATTTCTCACAATGTACAATTGCCTTCCTTTGTGAGTCACAAGACGTGATCCCCATTGCGTATGTTTCGTATTGTTTTCTCCTGCGGATATAAAACAATCCCCAAGTGAATTGTCCATGAATTGAAGATGCGTTTCCACTAGTAGCTTAACGTCAATATGGTTTTTGTTCAGTAATTGTGACAATACTAGTTTATACCGTGAGATACCATTAACATTCCACATTAATATTTGTAGAGTCTGCATAGATTATTTAGACTGTTTTGCTACATTGTGTTAAAAGTGTTTGGACTGTCGTTTTCATGAGTGACATTAGCTCCATCATACTTTGTTGGAGGGTAAGCATCATAAATTCCGTTTTGCTCTGTGGCTTTTCTGGGGCCTGTAGAGCACATTGTGAGTAAGACTGAATTTCCATTCCAGATCGTAGAACATGGGCATAGGAAAATCCGTTGGTGGTGTCTAGGGTACCAAATGAGGACCTCGCAGCTTAGGCGAAGAAGACGTCTGGCGTTTTTTATGCACTCTTCAACTCCTTATACACCACATATCGTCTATAGTTTTCTGTATGGTTGCCTCCGCAGTTTCCACATTTCTTCACGGTACTGTCCTTGTTTGTAGTGCAGCAAGCGGACTTGTGGGCGTCCCCGCAGACTACACAGACAGCCCGAAGTGTGCAGTAAGACCTTGTGTGTCCATACTCTTGACAGTTAGTGCATTGCACTGGACCGTTGCGTTTATGTGGCTCTTCAAAAGTGATTTTCCGATGCAAAAGATATTGCAGGTTATAAATTGGGTGGAATTCGTTCTTCTTCAGCGACCTGGCTCGAGCTCGACCTTGAAGAGGGGTTGTGGCTTTTTATTTTTACTTAGAATGTTAATAAAATTCTTGGCGGCGAAGCCCTTTTCTTTAAGGGCGATTTTTATTTCCGCGGCGGAAAAAAAAGATAAATTAAAGATAATTATAAAAGATTTCTTCCCATTAAGAGAAAAAATCGAGGTTTCCAAAGATAAGTCTATGTAGAGGTTTGCACAGAGCCCTCGCGCAGTATTTAAGCACACAGCCTGTGACTCCATCAGGGCCTGGCGAATAAACGGGTTTGACCCTTAGAAGATCAGATAATGAGCTTTTCTCGGAGAAAGACGGACAGAAAATAAGAAAATATATATACTAAAAAATATAACTACTGACGGTTTTTTTTATGTATAAGTAGTCTATATATAAGTATAAGTCTGTTTATAGTATTTTTTGAATTCGTGAGGAAACTTGAAAACTAAGGAAGATTTTTTGAAGCGGATGGATATTTCAATGGCACACAGTCAAAATATGTATTTAAGGTATTGTAAAATTTTTCTTAGTTGACATTTACATCCGTGCATGGCAGAATATTGGACCAATCAAATGCTTGTGACAATCAGCCTTAAGGAGACAGCGAATCTTATTTTTCACGCATGGAAACTTCTGATCGATACCAAAAAATTGTTTCGATTGAAGCCGAAGCCCAAGCCGAAGCCGAAGTTGATACACCCTTGCAGCTAAAACCGGATATATATAGCAAACATCGGATAAAGTTTTCTGATCTTTATGAGAATATCAAAATAAAACCAATATATTACAATAAACCAGAAAGGAAAGCTAACTTCGGGCCGAGCTGAAGTTGATATTCCCTTGCAGTTAAAACCGGATATATATCGCAAACATCGGATATAGTTGGCCGATCCTTATGAGAATATAACCCAATTTATTATAATATAAAATCTAAAAAAAGTCCCAAACTTCTACCTTCAAAAATATCAAAGTTGGTATTTTTACCAAATACCATTTCCGATCGTTCTGTTATGTAACAGGTATAAGATATAGTCGGCCGATATGTAAGGTGGGATCAACTGACTGAAAAATAGAATCTGTGTGAAGTTCCAAGTTTCTATCTTCAAAAAAACGAAAGTTATGACTATTCCGATTGTTCAGTAATATGACAGCTTTAATATGGGATGCAATGAGAGAACTACCAGAATATTGCTCAGGGAGTTAAGCTTCGTAGCCCCCTTACATTCTGATAGGTAAGTGTTAGTGGCGGTATTAGTTTATTATTAGTTTGTAAGTGGCGGTATTAGTTTTTTGAATTAGTGGACGACGAAGACGTGGAAGGTTCTAATATGTGGAGGTTTTCTTTACGGTACTAGGCTGATGTTCTTGGACGAAAATGTTCTCTGGTAAAAAAATGGGTGAACAATGCGTCTTGAACATCAACGAGGGCAGATGAACATCAAGGAGATTGTCTTATTACTAGAGTTTATTCCATTTTAATTTCATTTTTAAAAATACATAAAGGGTTTTAAAACAATGTGCCTTTAAGCACGGAAAATTCTCAAGTGAGTAAAAACGGTAGCCTGCCTGTATTATTTTGTATCAGCGGAATCGAGGCTCAGGCAGAGGCGCATCACTGATCCAAAAGCGCTTTCTCTCTTTGTTTTTTTTTCGCGGTCATTCAGAATTTGGAAATGGCTTGCGCATCAATAAGAGCATCAGCTAGCATTCCTGTATTCATCATAAAGTTTAGAGGCCCAGACGACCGAGGAGCGCTGTAAAACGATTTGTTAGTATATATTAAACTATTTGTAATTTGTTATGCTAGGAGGAGTTAAAATTCTATATTTTAAATTTCAGGGACAGGAAAGAGATGTTATAGAGTAGAGACCATTATAGTTCGAACATAATACCCTAAAAGGGTCATGCAGTGCATATGTCGAACTACGAGGGCTAACAATAAAGTAAGGTCCCCAATTTTTTTTTTCATACAAAATGACATTTATTTACAAAAAGCGATACACAAATCTTGAAAGAAGATCTGCGTCCTATTTATTTATATTTATATTTTAAATAAATATAAAAAGGCCAAGGTCTTGGCTACTTTTCTACATAATCGCCATTTTTTTCCAACACCTTGCGCATCCGCACGATGAACTTGTCTATGCCGGCAGAATAACACTCTCCGTCCTCCTCGCGCAGCCAGGTGTTGACCTCTTTCTGAACATCCGCGTCACTATCAAACTTCTTCCCTCCGAGACGTTTTTCAGGGCGGGGAACATGTGGTAGTCACTTGGGGCCACGTCGGGACTATAGGGAGGGTGATCGATGATTTTTGGTCGCACATTCCACGCGCCGCTTCATGTGGTCTTCGGTCAGCTGTTTCGGCACCCATCGGGCAGAAACTTTGTGATACTGCAAGTTGTTCACAAGGATATGACGGATTGTTTCCTTCTACACACTCCTCCAAGCTTCTCTTCCAAGTTTCTCTTCCAAGTTTCTAATTGTCGCACGGCGGTTTTTGAGCATTTCTGCCTCCACTGCTTGAACAATCGCATCCGAGACCGACGGTCGGCCTCTTCTCTCCTCGTCGGGAACATAAGTGCGCCCGGAATTGAACTCGCGGCTCCACTTACGCACTTTTTGTTTGTCCATACACTTTTCCCTGTAAACTTTAACTAGTTGACGATGGATTTCAATAGGTGTGACCTTTTTCGCACTCAAAAAACGTATTACAGAACGCAATTCGCACTTGGACGCTGACGCGAGGGGTACCTCCATCGTTGACGGCTGCTCAGCCAAGACTGAGCGGTCGGGGAAACCTCATCCAGCAGCAAAGTGGTAGTGGGGGAACCAAGGAACACGGCGGTGTTGCCAGATTTTGCCTAGCGCGTGATCCGGCGAAGTTGCAGCGTTGGAGACCTTACTTTATTGTCAGCCCTCGTACAATGGCTAAGGAACAGAGGACTAAAGTTTAGAGTCCTTAAGCGAGTGTTTAAGCGGGTTAGTAAATGCTGGCTATCTACATCCCCGTTAATAAGGTTATGCAGAAAGACTACACCGAGCATTGTCCTACGATTTGTTAAGCTAGGTAAGTTTATAAGTAAAAGTCTGCTGCTGTAGGATGGAAGCTGAAGATTTGCATCCCACTATAGACCTCTAAGTACGAATATTAAAAAGTTCTTTTGTACGGATTCTATGCGGTCCTTATGTACTCCATATTGGGGACTCCAGACACATGAACCGTACTCCAGTATGGGACGGACCAAAGAAATAAATAATGTTTTGGTTATGTATGGGTCATTAAATTCTTTTGATGGGTCATTAAATACCACCTTTTAATAAAATCAAGGACTCCTTTAGCCTTATTAACCATTAAGGAAATATGGTCGGAAAATTTAAGTTTAATGCCTAATAGGACGCCGAGATCATAAACCTGAGTTAATTTCTCTAAGGCAATCCCATTAATAGAATAAGTAGCTTGCAGGGGGCTAGAACGATAAAAAGACATATGCTTGCATTTTGATCCATTAAGTATTAGATCATTAGCTAAACACCATTCTTGAAAGCTATCAAGGTCAGACTGAAGACTGCATTGGGCAGAGATGGATTTGTACTGGAGACAAAGCTTTACATCATCTGCATACATAAGAACTAGAGAGCTTGTTAAAGCAGGGGGCAAGTCGTTTATAAAAAGCGTAAATAATAACGGGCCAAGATGACTTCCTTGAGGGACGTCAAATGTAGCACGGACCAGACGGGGCTGTATGTTTTTAAATAAGACTCTTTGTGTCCTTCCATCTAGCATATTCAGTTTACTCAACAAGAGTGAGTGATTAACTGAATCAAATGCTTTGCTGAAGTCTGTGTAAATTACATCGGTTTGATATCCCTTACAAAAGCCATCTATGACAAAGGATGTCTACTCCAGTAAATTTGTGGTGGTAGAGCGACGCTTAATAAAGCTATGCTGACAGGGAGATTTAATCGAAGAGCAAAGGTGATGCAAATGAGGGGTAATTAATTTTTCAAATAACTTTGGAATTGCCGACAACTTAGAGATGCCTCTGTAGGTGGCAGCATCGGACTTTTTCCCTTTTTTTTGTAGGGGACTTATGAATGATTCCTTCCACTTAAGGGGAAAAATCGAGGTCTCCAAAGATAAGTTGAAAAGTCTAAGAAGAGGTTTTCACAGAGCCCTGGCACAGTATTTTAGCGCACAGCCTGTTACTCCATCGGGGCCTGGCGAATAAATGGGTTTGACCCTTAGAATATCAGATAATAAGTTGTCAATATTTATCTGTCAATTTAGGCGGAAAGTTGTTTGAAAAAATTCTGCGAATAGATCGGCAATGGCCTGATCAGAGCTTGCAGAGGAATTTTCAAACGTAAGCAGGGGTGAAAAAGATACGTGTTTATGCTTAGTGTTTACAAAATTATAAAACTGCTTTGGATCCTGAGTAAATTGTATCCGGCAGCGGCGAATATAATTCCTGTAACATTCAGCGTTATGCACGGTAAAATTTCACCGAGCTAGTAGATATCTTGAAAAATCAATAGTACTGCAGGTGACGTTAAGATCAGTAAATGCCAGAATATCGGACCAATCATATGTATCTATAAGGCTATTAAGTTTGTGAAAATCAGCTTTACGGAAACAGCGAATCTTGTTACGACGCGGAGACATCTGATCGTACCAGGAATGGTTACGATTGAAACCTCCAGCGTGGGGTGATATGGATCCTCTCGGGTTGATAGGGGAAAAGCTCTGGAGAGAGCGGTACCATCAGGATCAGATACAAAACATAAGTCTAAAAGTCGACCTAACGAATTTCTAACATGGTTAATCTGACCTAGGGACATGTCAAACATACTCGCGGTGAAGTCATGGTGAGTGATAAGTGACAAAGATGGTGAGTTCTCGACGTTGGACCACTTTAATTCTGGGATATTAAAGTCGCCTACAGTGACGAGCTGGTTACGATCAGTCATATGATTAAAAACGGGTTGAATAGCGGACAAATGCTGCCAATATGTGGGCGGTTCAGACGATGGCGGTATATACGAAAATGTAATGTATAAATTTATTTCTCGGACAAAATGATTTTAATGCAAATAAACTCACTGTCACCATTTCTCTACATGTACTATAAGTTCCGGGAAGCCTTGCACTTCTTCTAAGCTTGTCGTGCCGCTCAAGCCGCCGTGTCGCCGTCGCCCCGCTTCGCTCCTTTTTTTATATCACGTTGCTTTATTTATTGGGAACCGGGAAGACTGCTGGTACCATAAACGATCGTTAAATCATTATGGGTGATCCCAGCGCGATAGTCTTGGCAAAGTCTCGGCAGATATTTACAAATAATTTCGACCAGTTTTCCGAGTGACACAATCAATAACGAAATTTGACTGAGCGGTTCTAACCGTTCCGTTCTTCCTATCTCTTGTTGCGATTTCTCGGTGCCATCATTTGTCTCAACCTTGGCGCGCTTCCCTGCATCTTTTTTTTCGTCACTGGAATGTATACTGGAAAGGTTTCTGGAAAGGAATAGATTAGGAATAGCATCTGAGACAAAAGGCTCATGAACTTTTGGAGGAATTTTTGGAGTTGCAAAGCAAAGCCAAATCAGCGGAACAGATGCAAGAGGCTGAGCTGCACAGTTTGTTCGACAGGACCAATACGTTGTGCTGGAAAGGTTCATGATGAGCTAGGGAATCTAAGCTACATGAAGCAGTTCTCAGTTGTGGGACCTCATTGAGCTGCACCGCGTACACCTTACATTCTCTGCGTCGGGAGGATGTCACTCCATCTTCACTTCTCGTTTTTGCCCTTACCTATCTGTGTTCATCGTCTCTGGAATCGCTTAATGCTGGAAACGCCACTTATTTTTCGGCTCGCAACCATGAATGTGGGGAGCTTCAAGTCTGGGGCTCAATTCTGGGATCGTTTCACTGAGTCTCGCCGACACATTCACACAACTGGCTTCTACTAATTCCTCAGCCTGATTCGGATTGTGAACCTCATAGGCTTAGGTGGTTGGGATGGCAGTGGATGCACGCGTGCTATGGAAAATGAGAGTTTTCCCCCCACAGGTATAAAAGTACGAAACGTCATGCTCGCAACCTACTTTTAAATCATATAAAAATGTGGAAATTTCCCATAGTGCAATGATTTCAATAAGCTTAGGAATTTATTTGACTTTTAGTTAAAAGGCTTTTTTAAGAGATAAGTGAGTAAAAACACTTCCCACGTGAGTGGGAGGTCGATAAAAAAAAGGTGTGAAACTAGATAAAGTCCCAGTGGAATAAAAATCAGAATCTCAATAACTTTTAATATTTTGAATAACTTTATAATATAACAAGAAAGGAAAGCTAACTTCGGGCGGAGCCGAAGTTTATATACCCTTGCAGTTAAAACCGGATATATATCGCAAACATCGGATATAGTTGGTCGATCCTTATGATTACAACATAATAAAATCAATTAATTACAATTAAAGATCTAAAAAAAAGTCCCAAGCTTCTATCTTAAAAAATACGAAAGTTGATATTTCTACCAAATACCATTTCCGATCGTTCAGTTATATGGCAGCTATAGTCGGCCGATCCTAATAAAATTTCGTAGGTTGGATCAACTGACCAAAAATAGAATCTGTACTAAGTTTCAGCATTCTATCTTCAAAAACACGAAAGTTGGGTCATTTCCGATCATTCAGTTATATGGCCGCTATAAGATATAGTCGGCCGATCCTTATGAAATTTGGCATGTCGTAATGTTTTGCCAAAAATAGCTCTCGTGTCAAATTTGAACTCTCTAACTCTAAAAGTCTAAAAGTTATGCCATTTCCGATCAATCAGTTATATGGCAGCTATAAGATATAGTCGGCCGATCCCGACCGTTCCGACTTATATACTGCGTGCAAAGGAAAGAAGGGTGTGTGCAAAGTTTTAAGTCGATAGCTTTAAAACTGAGAGACTAGTTCGCGTAGAAACAGACAGACGGACAGACGGACATGCTCATATCAACTCAGGAGGTGATCCTGATCAAGAATATATATAATTTATAGGGTCGGAGATGTCTCCTTCACTGCGTTGCAAACTTTTGGACAAAATTATAATACCCTCTGCAAGGGTATAAAAATAGAGTGAAATTCAAAAGAATTTATGTAAAAACCTAAATGTACAATTGAATATAAAGCCCCGTCTTAAGCCTTTTAATACTACCTTGCCCCTTTTCAGATAATTTGAACTTTGGCACGAATGCGCCATATCAGCAAAGTATGACATGCTGCTTCTTGGGCCAATTCACATTCGGCCGTCCTGATTATGCATTTGCATCGAATGTGTCTTTCAAACTAAGCCAAGCTCTTCAGTTGTTTCTCGTAAATTAATAAAATTATTGGACCATCAAAGCTGCCAATCTTTTGGATGACATAAGATTTCATTATCATGCTTGGTATGTATTTCGGTATTGGCTTACTTTGTCTGCAAGACAAATCAAAACTTTTTTATGAAATTATCTAATAAAAACTTTGTTTTTTCAACTACAATGAGGTATGGCTTTAATATAGTTACACAAAATGGCTCCGAAACGTATATAGGTAGTGTTAAAAGCGTGGATTTACAAGAAACTCAATGTGTGGATGCCACACGAATTGACGTAGAACAACTTATTTATGAGTATTGATGCATGAGAATCGCTTGTAAATCGCTTGTAAATCGATCCGTTTCTAAAGAAGATGGTGACTGACAGGTGTTCAGGTGTTTGATGGTGTTCAAAACCGGTGAAGTGGGCAAAACGGTGGCAAAGCTTAGATTGACGTTCATGGTGAAGTTTATGCTGGGTGCTTGGTTCACGAAAAGATTATACAATACATAGATGGGACATCAAGCCCAAAACGGTCCTCAGGCCCTTTTTTCTGCGAGCCTATTGGTGAGAGAGGAACGCAAATGCATACGATTGTATTCTTAGAACCTTTACATGAATGTGTAAAAAAAAGTATGCCTTTGTATGCATGTGTTACTGCTCGCACGACGGCGTAAAAATGTTTTGGCTTCCAAATTTCATGTGGTAGTAGAACAAATAGTATGGTAGCGTAATGCATGGAGTAGTTGCTCTTTGTCCAATTTACCTAAATATGTTCAAATCCTACTAAAGACTTCAAACTTTTTTCAAACTTTTATCAAAGAAAAAAATACAAAATTATGTCCAGTAAATAAAATTCCGTAATTTTGTCATCCGACACTTATTTTTGCAACAATTGTAATAGAATGCAATTAAAAATAATAATTTAAGAAAATTATAATTAAAGTATAATAATTAAAGTAAAATAATCATAAAACTAAAAAAAATTTTTTTAAAATTGAAACAATCTTACTTATAAAATCGAACTCTGGACCGCAAGGGTACGGAGCGCGTGCTTTCCATCTAGGCTACCTTCCAAGTTTTTTTTATTGATATTTAAAGTTGGTATTAAAGTAAAAGCGAGAATGGCAAAAACAGAGCTAAAAAGTAAAGATAGTAGAAGATATTTCTGATCTCTTTGCTCTCACACTTCACTGTTCCAAAGATGTTACGTTCTTAAAATAGAATTCTCTCTTTCCCTCACTCATCTGCTAGCCGTTTGTTGTGGAACCCGCTTTCCAATTCAGCGGGTTCCACTAAGCGGCCTGACCTTATAACGACTTTTATGGCGGGATCCATTACAAACTAAGGCGATGTTAAGGTAATTTCTAAATTTTTATTTTTCTTGTTTGGATTATAAATTTGAAAGAAAAAACATAAAACACTCTCCCGCATGCTTTTTAAGCTAAAGGGTTAAAAGGGTTATAAACAAAAAAAATTTCACCATTTTCCCATTTCACTTCCCGGTTTAAGGTGCTTGTATGTATATCTGATTTAATAGGTTTTTTATATTTTAGGGTTGCCAAAGTGGATGGAAAAGCTATAAATTTGAGTTTTTCTTATTAAAATTAATGAAAATGATAAAAAGATTTTCAGATAATGTAGTCCAACTTTAAAATAATGTGCATAAAAACAAGAAAGGAAAGCTAACTTCCTTAACAAAAGCTTAACAAGAAAGTTGATATACCGTTGCAGTTAAAACGGGATATATATCGCAAAAATCGGATATAGGTGGCCGATCATTATGAGAATATAACCATTATAATATAACCAATTTATAACATTAAAAAAATTAAAAAAAGTCCCTAATCAAGACTTAAGTCCAAATACCATTTCCTTCGTTCGGTTATATGGCAGCTATAACATATAGTTGTCTGATCGTTATGAAATTTGGTACAATTGACAAAAACAAAAAAAAGTTCCAACTTTCAGATCAACTGACAACAAAAATAGAATCTGTACAAAGATCTAACTTTCTATCTTCAAAAACACGAAAGTTGCGTCATTTCTGATTGTTCAGTTATATAGCAGCTGTAGGATATAGTCGCCCGATCCCTATTCAATTAGGTAAGTCGTATAATTTTTCCAAAAATAGCACTCATGCAAAATCCGAACGCCCGTACTCTAGAAACACCAAAGTTATACTATTTCTGATCAATCAGTTATATGTCAGCTATAGGATATCGTCGGCCAACCCCGGCCTTTACGACTTATATACTGTGTGTAAAAGAAACAAGGGTGTGTAAAATAAGGTTTTCTTTAGTAGTGGCAGAGTGTTTGCCTACAACATTCTCCACCTGCACAGCTCTTGCAGGAGGGTTTCACCGTGGCACGCGCTGCTCACGGAATTCTGGGTTCTGACGAAACCGATGCGGCAAGTTGCTGCCCACAACGGTAGGTCACTTTGTAGATGTCTCTGTACTCCTGTAATGATGCAGGGCATCGATCAAGACTAGGTGTTGGCCACGATCAGTGACGATGATGCTGCTGATCCTCTTCTTGTAAACTGGTAGCCGGGTCGTGGCTGCAGTTATTCCTCCAAATAAAATACAAGACTTGGAAGAGGTGCCTTTATTCTTAACTTATTCTTATTATTTTATTTTATATTATTATTAACTTATTTATTCTTATTCTTAACTCGCACAGATCACAGACGTCGGCCAACGCCCGTCGTAAGACCATATGCGTCGTCCGTCTTCGTGTCCTTATCTCAGTTCACCGTTGCATTGTTAACTACTCTCCTTTTTCAAAACATGGACGTTCTCGGCCATACCCATGTTAGCAAGAATTTGAGTCACCACTATCGAGGCTCTGCTTCGCCGTCTGATGAATCTTTATCTTTATCGATACGCAGAACGCGAATCAGTAAAGCGCTGCTGCAGCTAACATTTTGTTGTAAGCAATTGCTGCTCCATGCAATTGCAATTTGTTGTAAGCAATATGCTGCGGGCTTTTTTCGTTTAGTGAAAAAAGAATAGGCTTAAAAGGGAGTGGAGTCTGAGAGCGTTTCGTTGCGATGGCGAGCCTGCATGGGTTATCCTTGAATCGCTGCGAATGGTAAGTCGTAGCCTATGACGTGAAAGCGTGTGATATCTGGCGTATGGTATGTGTGCGATTGGAAAAGATACATGTCGGGAAAGAGACTGCATAAATGACCAGAATGACCGATATTGTAATGCTTTTTCAGCATGGATCGTATAGTTTCGGAGTTAAACGATGCCTCATTATCGCAATAAATCGATCGAACATAAGAGAATTGGAATTTTCACATTTAAATTGGCGCGCGGTTCTATTGGCTGGACCACCGCAAACTTGCTGAATTTATCGACAGCAGTGAGAAAGTACTTTCCCCCTGTTAAGAAGATGTCCATGTGTAACATCTCTCCCACCCGCGATGGTATTGGCGAAATTCCTAATTCCTGCTTTAATGGGTGCCTATTATATTTTGCTTTCTGACAAATCCTGCAGTTTAGAACGATTTCAGTTTATATTTTTCCCATTTTTAAAAAATAATAGTCAAGCAGCACTTGTTAAATATTTTTGCTTTTTGTATTGCTTTTTGCTCGTCCGGTCTGATAACGTCCGACACCCAATACTTACAATACCAAAATCTAGTGGCCGGGAAGAGCCGAACCAGACTATCTTGAATACGGGCCAAAACTGGAAGCTTACAATGTATGGCGTTCACGACGTTGGGCTTTACTACGTCTTTCACTAAGTCCACCAATGTCTCCTAATCAGAAAAATCAATTTGATGGCGAGTCTTAGTACCAAACACAATAAATAGTCGCTTATTTGACGTGGACGCCTCCTCCAATATGATTTGGTTTTGAAAACAGTTAACTGGCTTTTCCGTGGCCTCAATAACAAGTGTTGATGACTCTTCACTGTGAATAGTGGCTCGATTCGACTCCGCTGAACTTTGCAAAATGTGAATACGTTGTCGCGACAAAGCGTCCGCCACACAGTTTTCCTTTCCTGGCTTATACATGAGCTTTGCACCACTTTCTTCAATGTGGGCCTTCCAGCGTTTGAGTATTGAATTAGGATTCTTATCAGAAACCGCAAATATAAGGGGCTGATGGTCCGTAAATATGTTTATGTCACTTTTTCCATAGAGATAGTGACGAAGACTATCCAAGGCCCATACAATTGCTAGTAATTCCCTTCAACGTTCTGGATATCATCGTCATAGGCCTATTTCCCTAAGACAAAACTGCACCTATGCCAAAGGATGAAGCATCAGTTATCAAATCAAATGGTAGCGTAAAATCTGGGTAATGGAGGATAACGTCCTTTGAAGCAAGAATATTTCTAAGCTTGTCAAATGCGCTTAACTGGGACTCATCAAAGCTCACCGAAATGCCTTTTGAACGGTATTTGCTAACCCTGCCACCTTCACCTTTCAGTAACTCTGTCAAAGGTCTCGCTATTGATGTGAAATCTTTAATGAAGCATCGATAGTAACTCGCTAAGCCCAAGAACGATCTCAGCTCGAACAAATTACTTGGCTGTTTAAAATCCTTGATGGCTTTTACCTTGTCCTGATTTGTCCTACCCTCCTTTGTCACAACAAAACCGAGGAAGTCGACACTTTCTTTAAAAAAGTGTGACTTTTCCTTGGACACTTGCATGTTGGCGTCCGGCAGGCACTTTAAAACATCCGCAATATGGTCAACATGAGATTCTTCAGTTTCTGAAAAGACAATAACGTCATCCACATAGACGTAAAAGATCCTTCCTATTTTCTCCCGGAGGACATCGTCTATTGCCCTTTGAAAAATGCTTGAGGCATTCTTTAGTCCGAAGGGTGGCTGCAGAACTCGTACTTGCCTCCATTGACCGCAAAAAAGAAGTTTTCTGCCTGTCCAATTCCGCAAGCTCTATCTGGTGGTAACCGTACTTAAGGTCGAGGGTAGTGAAAAATTTGGCCCTTCCCAGATTCGACAGTATCATATTTATACTCGGCATGGGGTATCTATCAGCAATAGTTTTCAAATTTAATTTTCTAAAATCGACTACTAAGCGTTTATTAGGCGATCCCGAAGCGTCGGAGCCCTTTTTATCTACATCCCATATGGGGTTATTGTAGGGAGACCGAGATGGTCGAATAATGTTTTTATAAGTAAGTCAGTGTTTTATAAGTAAGTTCATAAGTTATAAGTAAGCCATTTTTTAGTATGTCTTTGATCGCCTGATTGACAAAATCAGCAGCACCCATCGAAAACGGGTACAGTTTTAAATAAACGGGTTCATTATCCTCTGTCCGAATAGTCGCTACAACATTTGTGTTGAACGGCAACTTCTTATTTGGGTCAGCAAAGACCACTGAGTATTTAGAGATGATCTGCTGAAAACTTCCTTGCACTTTTGGGGGTGCGACAATATCCTCAATTTTCGTAAAGTTAACCTGAGCGCATTTTTGAAAGTGCAGATCCTCACGTCCCCCATTAAATCTAATAGAATTGCTTTTAAGATCAATGGTCGCACCTACTTGCGCTAACAGGTCAAGGCCAATAATGCCGTCAAAAGTTTTAAGTCTGGGTAATAAGAAAAAAAGGCTTTCTACACCAAAAAAATAAAACTGGCATTTGTGTTCTATTTTTCGACCCCATGAAGTTAATTGACACTAAATGGAGAATCAACGGGAATTGAAGTCGGCCACCCAATCTCTCTCTTGATGTAGCTCTTAGAGGCCCACGTGTCAACTAGAAACTTTCGTGGTTCCCCCGCTACTGTTCGTTGGACGAACGGAAGTAGGGACGATCCCCCTAAAAAATGCACGGCATCACTTTCATACCCCGTTTTTTCTTCATCGTCTATGTCATCTACCGCATCACTAGCAATCTGATTATAATAATCCTCGGTTTGACCACCCTTATCTTCTTCAAACAGATGAATAACCCTTTGTCGCCTAAAGTCAGAAAACCTTTGAGAGTTCAACGGTCTCTTGTGTAAATTTTGTGGCTATGCATCTAGTGCTTGCAGCGCGGAAGAACCCTGAGAGCGCTGAAAGTTTGTCGCTTGACGGAACTTAGACGGTATTGGATCTACGTCCATCTTCTCTAATGGTGTATTATCAACAACGGTTAGTTGACCTTGATCCCTGGTAAAATATGGATTTTTCCACCCCTTTTTATACCCTTACAGAGGGTATTATAATTTTGGTCAAAAGTGTGCAACGCAGTGAAGGAGACATCTCCGACCCTATAAAGTATATATATTCTTGATCAGGATCACCTCCTGAGTTGATATGAGCATGTCCGTCTGTCCGTCTGTCTGTCCGTCTGTCTGTCTGTTTCTACGCGAACTAGTCTCTCAGTTTTAAAGCTAGGGTCTTAAAACTTTGCACACACCCTTCTTTTGCACGCAGTATATAAGTCGGAACGGCCCGGATCGGCCGACTATATCCTATAGCTGCCATATAACTGATTGATCGGAAATGGTATAACTTCGGTGTTTTTAGAGTTAGAGAGTTCAAATTTGACACAAGAGCTATTTTTGGCAAAATATTACGACATGCCAAATTTCATAAGGATCGGCCGACTATATCCTATAGCTGCGAAATAACTGAACGATCGAAAATGACCCAACTTTCGTCTTTTTGAAGATAGATAGCTGAAACTAAGTACAGATTCTATTTTTGGTCAGTTGATTCAACCTACCAAATTTTATTAGGATCGGCCGACTATATCCTATAGCTGCCATATAACTGATTGATCGGAAATGGCATAACTTTTAGACTTTTAGAGTTAGAGAGTTCAAATTTGACACGAGAGCTATTTTTGGCAAAACATTACGACATGCCAAATTTCATAAGGATCGGCCGACTATATCTTATAGCGGCCATATAACTGAATGATCGGAAATGACCCAACTTTCGTGTTTTTGAAGATAGAATGCTGAAACTTAGTACAGATTCTATTTTTGGTCAGTTGATCCAACCTACGAAATTTCATTAGGATCGGCCGACTATATCCTATAGCTGCCATATAACTGAACGATCGGAAATGGTATTTGGTAGAAATATCAACTTTGTATATCAACTTCGGCTCCGCCCGAAGTTAGCTTTCCTTTCTTGTTAAGTATCTGTTTGTGGTTGGAATCGGGTGTCCCTTGTAACGGACTACTCTGGGCTTGCCTAAAATGTTCCTCCTCTATGAACCTGGCATACTGTATGGCAAAGACATGCCTCTCGTGGTTTGTCTTCATTTCCTGAGCCATTGCCAAGGATGATTGAAAGTCCCTAGGCTGAGCAGCAAAAAAAACGTATGTTAAGTTTCTCTTCAGCCCGGAAATAAATACACTTAGGGCATCAGCCCTATACTTTTCATTCATATATCGAGCATGGTCAGTCTCATATGTTATAGTTGTCTTAATTGTTAGGATTTTCAGCTTCTTCTCAATCTCCCCATAAAACTGTGCAATAGACATCTGCCCCTGCCTTAGTGTTGTGAGATCTTGCTCGAGCAAGTATAATGGGCGCTTATCAGAATAGGTAAAGTCAAGGCGGCTTATAATAGCCTCAAAATTAAAAACAGTATTAAAGGATGAAAAGATAGAATCAGCAGATCACCTAATCTTGTTACGGATTATCAGAACAGCCTGATAATGCTTAGAACTCCCGTCAAAACGTCTAAACAACTCATGTCATGCTAGTGCTGCCTGTCGCCAAGAAACATATTTTCCCTGTGAGCCATCAATCTCTGGCAATGATTTTACCGCCTCAAGGCCTTCGTCGCAAAAACGTATTACCGGATACAGCAACAGGCGAGTATACCACAATATCAGGAGCAGATAGTGTCGCAGCGCTAAACCTATCAGTGACTTTCTGTAATTTCTCTTCAAACTCTTGTTTCTGCACCTGTAATGCGGCCGAAACCGCTGCATTTATAATTGCCTGTAGTTGTGGGGATCCATACTTTGTTTTTTCTGTACTATACGTTCAGCGGCCTCTTCTGATAAGGCGAGGTTATTTAGCCGAACAATCAAGCTTTCAGACTCTGAATCACTCATACAATCGTCTCAAAAAATATTGAACCGTCGCCAAGCTAGGCGCTAAACTAAGCGCTTATCTATTTACCGTACTCTTCTCCGCGAAGTGATTTTACTGATTTCAGAAAGGAAAAAAACCGCAACACAGAGAGAAATAAATCACTCTAATTTCTTGACTTTAATGCAGCCAGTTTTCAAAAAGAAATGTTTTATAAAAATAACACAAATATAAATATGTTATTTTATTAACGATTCTTTTAATTTTTCCAATTCACAAAAGGGTTTCACTTATATGAATCTATAAAAGTTTTTCTTCCTTTTCGCAGTTTTATGTGTGGGCCAGCCCACGTTACCAGTTTTAAGATGATGATTTTATATATATATTTTTTTTTTTGCCTCGTGTTTTTGAGGTTTGGAGATTTCGTCGGGGTCTTCGACTTGGTTGGGCGCCAAATAAGGTTTTATTTAGTTGTGGCAGCGTGTTTGCCTACAACATTCTCTACCTGCACAGCTCTTGCAGGAGGGTTCCACCGTGGCACGTGGTGATCGTGGAATTGTGGGTTCTAACGAAACCGATGCGGCAAGTTGCTGCCCACAACGGTAGGTCACTTTGTAAATGTCTCTTCACTCCTGTAATGATGCAGGACATCGATCAAGACTAGGTGGTGGCCACGATCAGTGACGATGATGCTGCTGATCCTCTTCTTGTAAACTGGTAGCCGGTTCGTGGCTGCAGTTATTCCTCCAACGGTGATTAAAAATAGATACAAGACTTGAAAGAGGTGCCTTTATTCTTCGGCTGTCAGCTCAGAACTGATTAACATAAGAGCTTAAACGTAACCCTAACTTGCACAGATCACAGCAGTCGGCCAACGCCCGTCGTAAGACCATATGCATCGTCCGGCTTCGTGTCCTTATCTCAGATCACCGTTGCATTGTTAACTTGTACGAAGTTTCAAGTCGATAGCTTCGGAAATGATAGGTCGGAGATGTCTCCTTCACTGCGTTGCACACTTTTGACCAAAATTATAATACCCTCGGCAAGGGTATAACAAATCATTAGTTACATTACATACATAGTTATTATAGTTACATTACAAAATAGTTACACGTGTCTTACAGGTCTATAATTTAGATAGTAAGCTTAAAACAATAATATAAAACTACTTTAAACAAAATGGGCGTGTTTATACGCCCATATGCCCATACCACTCATAATATATTTAAAAATATACTTTTAAATTCCAAATATGATAACAAAAAATACAAATAATTATTAAGAAAAGTTTTATATGCATTTCCTATAAAAAAAAAATATATATATATACAACAAATTCATTAATTAATTACCTAATAAATCAAATACAGATTCTTTTAATAATTTTTTTTTTTTTACATGCCAATTTTCTTAATCCACTTATAAGAGGATCTGAACTTAATAATAACCTATTTAATAGGTCTATATTTGTTGCGGATCGCGAGATTTTTCTTGTATGCTGTAGTCTAAATTTGTTTATATCTTTATTGTTAGCCTCTGCAACTTCCTTAGAGAGCCAATCGAGACTAATGCTTTATTAATAACCTCAGGAGCGTGTATAAATATTTTATGCTCCAAAGCTGGCATTTAATAGCTTTCCATTGATAGGTTTCCACAAGTCCTCTTGCTGTCTCCAGCGCACACTCTCTAAATTTTTCAATTTTTATTTTGTAGCCAGAATTTAAAGCCTGCAAAATGGTGGCGCATCTGTCAATTAAACTTTTATCTAGGCCTGTAATTTTTGCAGCTAGTCCAGAATTGTTAAAAAATTTACGATCTGTGATTCCATCATTTGATGTACCACTACCGCCAAACTTGGCGTGTCTACAGTAAGCCCCATAAGTGGTGCGCTTATCGCACTTGAGAAAGGGTCGCATAGCACGTCAACGTGCAGTGCGTTGACAAGTAGTTTTAATAGATTTAAGATTCTCATGTATCGTACTTATAAGAGAACTTTACCAACTAAAATCAGTTTCCATAAGGAGCTCATTGGAGTACGACCTTTATTTTGGGGCTCCTCTTAACAATTTGCTTCAGGTAATGTTTGAATTGCCTCTTGGGAGGCATTTCTTAAAGCGTTTGCAGCAGACTCATCTATTTCAGTTATTTTGTCTATTCGTCGATACTTTGTTCTTGTTGAAGACTCGTTGAAATCGGATTTGGGACGCCCACGATCCTTAGATTCATGTGATTTTTCAGCTTTTTTCGTCACTGTGAAAGACAGCCTCATCTCAAGCCAATCCGAATGCTTCTGCAGAAAAGTCAATTTGGTACGGTTACAGTTTTGCCATTAGTCGTAAAATTTTTTGCAGACTACAAAGGCACAATTCTGTAACTCCTCGGGATTCACAATGTAATCGTCTTTTCCCAACTTCATCAGGTTCGAATAAACGACATGACGGCCTCTTTCAACAACGGTGCCATTTGGAGCGCACCACTTTTCAAAAATTATTTTGTACGTTATCAAGCATTGTAAATAATTTTCTATTGCCAATTTGAAGGATCAAAATTTAATTAGTAATAATAAATAAGAACATAAACCAATTTGACATTCACTACACATTTAACAATAACAAACACATAACAGATCACTTCACATGCAAAGTACAAACAACAAAAAACACAAATACCTGCTGCGTTCGGATCAAAATATATTGACGCTGGGCAGCTCCCGGCAGCTGATTCGTTTTGGACATTAATTTATTATTATTTAGCTACTAATAAAAAAAAGATTTGGTCATCGGATGCGATCGGCGTAACAACTAAAAGCTTGAGGGAAAGAACAAACACGAAAACGAAACACACTCACAAAAAGTTAACTGGGTTTATTTTTGTATTAGACGATATACCACGATAAACAAAGTGTTATGAAGTAAAAATCATAGTTAATACCTGATACAATAATATATATTTAATATATATTTATTTAATAATCCATATTTTGAAAATTTTGTTAAAACTTGAATTTGTTAACTTGTTTACTCTTAATACTGGTAAAAATACGTTTGATTCAAAAAGTTAATTTATTTATGACATGATCGACATACTACGAATTGCGATATTTTGACTTCGGTTTTTTTATTTTTGTCATATGGGAGCGACCACTGCACTATGGTCAAAAAGCCCAAGTTTTTGGCATAAATTAACTTTTTTTTTGTGAAATACTTTTATTTTTTTTTTATTTTTTTGGTATCTTCAATACTAAAATGATATAAAAACAAGAAAAGAAAGCTAACTTCGGGCGGAGCCGAAGTTGATATACCCTTGCAGTTAAAACAGGATATCGCAAACATCGGATATAGTTGGCCGATTCTTATGATTACATCATAATAAAACCAATAAATTACGATAAAAAATCTAAAAAAAAAAGTCCCAAGCTCCTATCTTCAAAAATACGAAAGTTGGTATTTTTACCAAATATCATTTCCGATCGTTCAGTTATATGGCAGCTATAGGATATAGTCGGCCGATTCTAATGAAAGTTGGTAGGTTGGATTAACTGACCAAAAATAGAATATGTACTAAGTTTCAGCTTCTATCTTCAAAAACACGAAAGTTGGGTCATTTCCGATCAATCAGTTATATGGCAGC
Organism: Drosophila bipectinata; assembly: GCF_030179905.1. NCBI lineage: Eukaryota > Metazoa > Arthropoda > Insecta > Diptera > Drosophilidae > Drosophila > Drosophila bipectinata. The sequence continues at coordinate 23,448,186 of NC_091734.1, read as the reverse complement.
TATAAGATATAGTCGGCCGATCCGAGCCGTTCCGACTTATATACTGCGTGCAGAGGAAAGAAGGTTTCAAAGTTTCAAGACGATAGCTTTAAAACTGAGAGATTAGTTCGCGTAGAAACGGACAGACAGACGGACAGACGGACATGCTCATATCAACTCAGGAGGTGATCCTGATCAAGAATATATATACTTTATAGGGTCGGAGATGCGTTGCACACTTTTGGACAAAACCTCTGCAAGGGTTTAAAAAATTAAAACGATTTTTTCGCAATACCCATAATATTTGGCGCGCTTTTAAGGTCAGCTGTTCAGTGTCGTTTTGTTTTAGCCTACAAACTCGGGAAAATTTTCACAACTTGCAGCTAGTGAGTCATTGAAAGTAAACATTAAAAGGTAGAAGAGTCTTAATGGAATCTTCACTTCCCTCTCTTTCTTTCAAGCGAACGGTCGTGTTTTTTTGTGCGCACTGCGTTTTTGATAAATATTGGTAAACCGGTGTTTACATACTTTGTGAATTAAATCTTGTGAATCATAACAATCTTAAAGCCTAAACCGTATCGCTTCGCGAGTGCTTTGGTATATTTGGAATCGAATTAATAATTTGTCTAAATTCTATTCCAAGCATAGCTCAGCTCTGCTTCTTCCCCGGCTTATCTATACTTTCTGCATTTCTCTTGTGCACTCTTTCAAAGCTCCCGCTTCGGCTTCTTGTTTGGCACAGTGGTTCAAGGTATTGTGTTTTTTAACTTTTTAAATATTAATTTTTGTTTTATTAAATTAAAAAAAAAATAATAATAATAAACAAAATGGAATTTAAACTGGTCTGTGCCATTAAGTCTTGCAACAAGACGATTTCCACATCCCAGCCTAGTATCCATTGCTGGTTATGTGAAAACGTCGTGCACGCCAAGTGTGCCGGTTTCACTGCATCAGTTTCGGATGCCATTTCCCGTAGGTCTGGGATACATTATTGTTGCGAAAATTGTCGTGCTGTGCAAGGTGAAATGAGGTCGTTCATGAGACAGACCAAAAATGGATTTAAAGAGCTGATCACTGGTTTTCGTAAAATCAATGACCAGCTCTGTGCGCTTGACACTCAATTTAGTGGCCTTCAGCTGCTAAATGAGTCCCCTAAGCGTAAGAAATCCGCTGTTTCTGATCCGCCTCAGCCTGCTCAGCTGACATTAATGCAGCCGCTTATAACTCTGGCCACCCCAAGGGCCTTAACTGAGAAAAATTCGTCAGAATTTCTCAGGGATAATGAGCAATTGTCCGATATGTCCGCCATGGCATCCCTTCAAGTGATGCCACAGGTCCTAGGGAACGAAACCCCCATTAGGGTCACCCAAAAGGGTATTCCACAGTCCGGACCACCGGCACCGACTGATGCTGCAGTTCTTGTACCTGCGACACCAAAACCCTTACAGGTGATTCCTCCATCGAAACATATATTTGTTTCTCGGCTTGCCCCTGATACTTCAGAGATTGATATCTCGGCTTATATCAAAGCCAAAACTAAAGCCGATATAAAGGTGGAGGACATACAAAAATTTAAATACAATTATACAAGGCGCACGTCTTCTTTCAAGATTCGTGTGCCCGCGCTGATGTTCAAGACGATTTGTTCTCCCAGTTTTTGGCCAGAGAATCTTTTCGTCCAAGAACATCAGCCTAGTTCCGTTAAAAAAAAAGTTAATAAACCAGTGGGAGTGAGACTTCCCAATATCGGAACCACTGACCAACCCTCCACCTCTTCTTTGGCCTCTAACCCAAAAAACTAATTTCCTCACTAACTCTTACCTATCAGAATACTAGGGGGCTACGTAGCAAACTCCCCAAGCTATATTCTGATAGTTCTTTCTTTGCATCCCATATAATAGCATTTACAGAAACTTGGTTAAATCCGGAGATCTTTAGCTCCGAAGTTTTTCCAAGTAAGTACACCACTTTTAGACGGGATCGATCTCAGCGAAGAGGAGGTGGAGTCCTCATTTCGGTAGACTCTACTCTTGCTTCTGAAGGTTGCAATCCCAAGAGTTTGGTGACATAGAATTTATTTGCGTTAAAATCACTATGTCCGTGAAATCTTTATACATTATATGTTCATATATACCTCCTATGTCTGAACCGCCCACATATTGGCAGCATTTGTCCGCCATTCGATACGTCTCTAATCTTATGACGGATCGTGACCAACTCGTAGCGGTGGGCGACTTTAATATCCCAGAATTAAAGTGGTCCAACGTCGATAACTCACCATCTTTGTCACATATAACTTACCATGACTTCACCGCGGGCATGTTTGACATGTCCCTAGGTCAGATCAATCATGTTAGAAATTCGCTAGGTCGGCTCTTAGACTTATGTTTTGTATCTGATCCGGATGGTACCGCTCTCTCCAGAGCTTTTCCCCTTTCAGCCCCAGAGGATCCATATCACCCCACGCTGGAGGTCTCAATCGAAACCACTCCTGGTATCGATCAGATGTCTCCGAGCGTGGTAAATAAGATTCGCTGTTTCCGTAAAGCTGATTTTCAAAAACTTAATAGCCTTATCGATACATTTGACTGGTCTGATATTCTGGCGTGCACTGATCTTAATGTCACTTTAGAAAAATTTTATTTTACTTTAAATACATTTTTTGACTCATGTGTGCCTTGGAAACATCCGTCCGCTTCAACAAATCCTCCTTGGTATACAAGGTCCCTCACTAACCTAAAAAATAAAAAAAATAAGCTTTTACTTAAGTATAAAAAAACCTGCAGTAGTGTTGATTTCTCAAGATACCTACTAGCTCGGTCGAATTTTGCCGTGCATAACGCTGAATGTTATAGGAATTATATTGACCGCTGCCGGATACAACACTAAGCGTAAACACGTATCTTTTTCACCTCTGCTTATGTTTGAAAATTCCTCTGCGACTTCGGATCAGGCCATTGCCGATCTATTCGCAGAATTTTTTCAAACAACTTATTCTCCCCCTAAATTGACTGATCAGCCTTATGCATATAACATTCAAGCAGCAAATCTTATTTTCTGTCCGTCTTTTTCTGAGAACAACTTATTATCTGGTCTTTTAAGGGTAAAACCCATTTATTCGCCAGGCCCCGACGAAGTACCAGGCTGTGTGCTAAAATACTGCGCCAGGGCTCTGTGCAAACCTTTTCTAAGACTTTTCAACTTATCTTTGGAAACCTCGATTTTTCCCCTTAAGTGGAAGGAATCATTTATAATTCCCCTACATAAAAAGGGGAAAAAGTCCGAGGCTGCCAACTACAGAGGCATCTCTAAGTTGTCGGCAATTCCAAAGTTATTTGAAAAATTAATTACCCCTCATTTGCAACACCTTTGCTCTTCGATCATCACTCCTTGTCAGCATGGCTTTATTAAGCGTCGCTCCACCACCACAAACTTATTGGAGTTGACATCCTTTGTCATAGACGGCTTTTGTAAGGGATATCAAACCGATGTAATTTACACAGACTTCAGCAAAGCATTTGATTCAGTTAATCACTCACTTTTGTTGAGTAAACTGAATATGCTGGGTTTTCCTAAAGACCTCTTAACGTGGATCTCCAGCTACCTAGATGGAAGGACACAAAGAGTCTTATTTAAAAACATACAGTCCCGTCTGGTCCGTGCTACATCCGGCGTCCCTCAAGGAAGTCATCTTGGCCCGTTATTATTTACGCTTTTTATAAACGACTTGCCCCCTGCTTTAACGAACTCTCTAGTTCTTATGTATGCAGATGATGTAAAGCTTTGTCTTCAGTATAAATCCATCTCTGCCCAATGCAGTCTTCAGTCTGACCTTGATAACTTTCAAAAATGGTGTTTGGCTAATGATCTAATACTTAATGGATCAAAATGCAAGCATATGTCTTTTTATCGTTCTTGCCCTCTGCAAGCTACGTATTCCATTAATGGGATTGCCTTAGAAAAATTAACCCAGGTTAATGATCTCGGCATCCTATTAGACATAAAACTTAAATTTGCCGACCATATTTCCTTAATGGTTAATAAGGCTAAAGGAGTCCTTGGTTTTATTAAAAGGTGGTCAAAAGAATTTAATGACCCCTATATAACCAAAACTTTATTCATTTCTTTGGTCCGTCCGATACTAGAGTACGGTTCATGTGTCTGGAGTCCCCAATATGGAGTACATAAGGACCGCATAGAATCCGTACAAAAGAACTTTTTAATATTTGCACTTAGAGGTCTATACTGGGATGCAAATCTTCAGCTTCCATCCTACAGTAGCAGACTTTTACTTATTAACTTACCTAGCTTAACAAATCGTAGGACAATGCTCGGTGTAGTTTTTCTGCATAACCTTATCAACGGGGATGTAGATAGCCAGCATTTACTAACACGCTTAAATTTCAACATTCCTAATAGAAGGACTCGAAACTTTAGTCCTCTGTTCCTTAGCCGTTGTAGTTCGACATATGCACTGCATGACCCTTTTAGGGTATTATGTTCGAACTACAATGGTCTCTACTCTATTACATCTCTTTCCTGTCCCTCTAATTTAAAATATAGAATTTTAAATTTCCTTACTAACTCCTCTTAGCTTAATAATTAACATATAACTTAATATACTCTAACAAATCGTTTCTTGAGCGCCCCTCGGTCGTCTGGGCCTCTAAGCTTTATGATGAATACAGGAATGCTAGCTGATGCTCTTATTGATGCACAAGCCATTTCCAAATTGTGAAAAACCGCGAAAAAAAAAAAAAAAAAAAAAAAAAAAAAAGAAAGGCCAAGGTATGTAAATTTATAATTTCTAAACGTTTTTCTTTTTTTTTTATCTATGTTTGTGTTGTTTTGTTCAATGTGGTACAAATGTGTTGTTCTAGGATATTCTAAATGTTATGTTGTTATCAAATGTCTATAAAATCAATTTTTAGTAATGGCTTTTGCCCGTTTTTGCCCCTTTTCAAAAAAACAATACATGTTGCAGGTGTTTATGAGTTCTCTCATGCAGCGCTCCTCGAAGTTTGGGGGGAGAGCCGCCGGAAAGACGGCGCTGTTAAAGGTTTAAATTAAATATTATAGCTAATAGAACCATATTTAGTAAAAGTTGTAGTTCTTTTTATGAAAAACTTAGGTTTATGTAGAACATTAAGTAAAAATGACAGTATGGCCAACTCTTGATGTAGGCGGCGGCCATAGGCGTGGTCAAATTTCCAAAACAATAAAATTCGAAATTCGAAAAAAATAGTTCAAGCATATATGCAAAATGTTAGTCCAGTATATCTAAAATTGGAGTTTATGCAAAAAAAAAACGGTGTTTCCGCCCAAAGTGGGCGTGGTCAAATTTAAAAAACCAAAATATTCGAAATTCGAAAAAAATAGTTTAAGCGTATGTGCAAAATTTGAGGCCAGTATCTCTAAAACTGGAGTTTCTGCCAAAAAAACGGCGTTTCGGCCCATAGCGCACTGTGGGACGCCTCAAACTGATCGTACAATAATAAAAGACCTGTCCCACAATAACATCACATAGAACACCGCCAAACAAACAGCACCAAACAAAGTCCGATGGAAGGCTCTTGTAGAAAACCTACGCCCCAAGAGGAGTGACATGGGAAAAATCGGTTGCGAATAAGTTCTCAGACATAATAAATAAACTTATTTATGGCGTGGTGTTAAGAGGAGCCCTAAATAAATAGGCCTTACTCCAATGAGTTCCTTTTGGAAACCGATTTCATTTGGTAAAGTTCTCTTATAAGTAAGATACATGAAAATCTTAAATCTATTTAAAACTACTTATCAACGCACTGCACGCTGACATGCTATGCGACCCTAAGCGCACCACTTATGTATGTGTTTGTGTTAGGATGCAGGGGATCGGTTTTAGACCATGCTGTTTGTCTCTTATTTCATGGGTTCGATCCCTTGAAACTCTAACTTAAGAATTTGTATATATAATAGTGTTCAATGCTTGAACAGGTGGGAAATGTAAAACGTTTTATTCCTTATTAAGGTACGTTTTATTCCGAATTAATGTTTGCTGACGAATTTGAATATTTTACGAACCATCGTATTTAATGGAAATATTTCGCTTTCCACAAACGTGGAAATCTGCACAATATCTCATAACTGTACCATCCTATCTTGATTGAGACAAACGTATTTCTGATGCTTGTCTAAAACATGTGTAATCTAAAAGAATTAATAAAGCTGGTAAGCATTATTGTCGGATTTTCAAATATACTGGTATTAAGCTCAGCGTTGCATTATGCTGATAATTAAAGTGTTATAGTTTTTTCAACAAATAAGGCTGAACTCGACTTTACAGTGAATTTATCGACACTAATTCGCAGTTATTAGATTTTCACGACGTGAAGGTGAATAACTGTCTATTCTCCGCCGCTCGACTTAAACGCGCATACTGGCACTATCGCCTCTCATCTCATCGCATCCGCATGTTTGAATTTCTTTTGCTTCAGCCGATTTTATGACATTCAATATATCAGAGGTGTTACAAAATTTTTCATCGCATAATGTACGACATCGCGGGAATTCGTAAAGAAACGTGTAGAAGATTATAAAACTAACAAGTTTGAGTGTTACTAAAACAAGCAATTATACTACCCTCTGCAAGGGTATAACAAGATAGAAAAACTAACATCGGGCGGATCGGAAGTTGATATACCCTTGCAGTTAATATTGGTTATAAGTCACAAATTCCGTTTTTTTTTGGCCGATCGTTGTGAGATTATTATTTTAAAATTAATTTTTAAATATAACATTTTGTCTCAAGCAAAAAAAGTCTTAAGAATCTATCTTTAAAAATACCATAGTTGGTATTTTTACCAAATATCAAATACCATTAACGATCTTTCAGTTATATGACAGCATATAGACGGCCGATCCTTTTGACCAAAATTATAATACCCTCTGCAGGGGTTTAATAAGAATATTTACGAAAGGGACACCCATAATTGTTCTACGGATTAATTAATTAAATTAAAAAGTAATTTCATTACTAAAAGTCTACTTTAGTAAGATTGGTGGTTAATTCAATATTGAGGACTCCAGACACGATTCATACTTCAGTATCACACTGATCAGACTGAGTATCAGAGATCAGACAGACTCTGACTGAGTATCAGGCTGTTCGGCAGCTTCGTCCGCCTGCTGAGTCTTTGCCACGTTCGTCTTTTGATCATTCTTCTAGTTTTAAGTATATGTCTTTCAGAATTTGGAAATGGCTTGTGCATCAATAAGAGCGTCAGCTAGCATTCCTGTACTCATCATAAAGCTTAGAGGCCAGACGACCGAGGGGCGCTCAAGAAACGATTTGTTAGAATATATTTGTTAGAATAAGCTATTTGTAATTTATTAAGCTAGGAGGAGTTAGTAAGGAAATTTAAAATTCTATATTTTAAATTAGAGGGACAGGAAAGAGATGTTATAGAGTGGAGACCATTGTAGTTCGAACATAATACCCTAAAAGGGTCATGCGGTGCATATGTCGAACTACAACGGCTAAGGAACAGAGAACTAAAGTTTCGAGTCCTTCTATTAGGAATGTTAAATTTTAAGCGTGTTAGTAAATGCTGGCTATCTACATTCCCGTTAATAAGGTTATGCAGAAAGACCACACCAAGCATTGTCCTACGATTTGTTAAGCTAGGTAAGCTTATGAGTAAGAGTCTACTATTAAAAGATGGAAGGTGAAGATTTGCATCCCAGTTTAGACCTCTACGTGAAAAAGTTAGGAAATTCTTTTGTACGGATTCTATGCGGTCCTGATGTACTCCATATTGGGTACTCCAGTATAGGACGGACCAAAGAAATGAATAATGTTTTGGATATGTAGGGGTCATTAAATTCTTTTGACCACCTTTTGATAAAACCAAGGACTCCTTTAGCCTTATTAACCATTAAGAAAATATGGTCGGCAAATTTAAGTTTTATGTCTAATAGGATGCCGAGATCATTAACCTGGGTTAATTTTTCTAAGGCAATCCCATTAATGGAATACGTAGCTTGCAGAGGGCAAGAACGATAAAAAGACATATGCTTGCATTTTGATCCATTAAGTATTAGATCATTAGCTAAACACCATTCTTGAAAGTTATCAAGGTCAGACTGAAGACTGCCTTGGGCTGAAGGATTTGTACTAAAGACAAAGCTTTACATCATCTGCATACATAAGAACTAGAGAGTTCGTTGAAGCAGGGGGCAAGTCATTAATAAGAAGCGTGAATAATAGCGGGCCAAGTTGACTTCCTTGAGGGACGCCAGATGTAGCACGGACCAGACGGGACTGTATGTTTTTAAATAAGACTCTTTGTGTCCTTCCATCTAGGTAGCTGGAGATCCACGTTAAGAGGTCTTTAGGAAAACCCAGCATATTCAGTTTACTCAACAAGAGTGAGTGATTAACTGGATCAAATGCTTTGCTGAATTCTGTGTAAATTACATCGGTTTGATATCCTTTACAAAAGCCATCTATGACAAAGGATGTCAACTCCAGTGAATTTGTGGTGGTGGAGGTGGAATTTGTGGTCCTTCCACTTAAGGGGAAAAATCGAGGTTTCCAAAGATAAGTTGAAAAGTCTAAGAAGAGGTTTGCACAGAGCCCTGGCACAGTATTTTAGCACACAGCCTGGTACTCCGTCGGGGCCTGGCGAATAAATGGGTTTGACCCTTAAAAGACCAGATAATAAGTTGTTCTCAGAAAAAAACGGACAGAAAATAAGATTTGCTGCTTGAATGTTATATGCGTAAGGCTGATCAGTCAATTTAGGAGGAGAATAAGTTGTTTGAAAAAATTCTGCGAATAGATCGGCAATGGCCTGATCAGAAGTCGCAGAGGAATTTTCAAACGTAAGCAGGGGTGAAAAAGTTACGTGTTTACGCTTAGTGTTTACAAAATTATAAAACTGCTTTGGATCCTGAGTAAATTGTATCCGGCAGCGGCCAATATAATTCCTATAACATTCAGCGTTATGCACGGCAAAATTCGACCGAGCTAGTAGGTATCTTGAGAAATCAACACTACTGCAGGTTTTTTTATACTTAAGTAAAAGCTTATTTTTTTTATTTTTTAAGTTAGTGAGGCACCTTGTAAACCAAGGAGGATTTGTTGAAGCGGACGGATATTTCCAAGGCACACATGAGTCAAAAAATGTATTTAAAGTAAAATACAATTTTTCTAAAGTGACATTAAGATCAGTGCACGCCAGAATATCAGACCAGTCAAATGTATCGATAAGGCTATTAAGTTTCTGAAAATCAGCTTTACGGAAACAGCGAATCTTATTTACCACGCTCGGAGACATCTGATCGATACCAGGAGTGGTTGCGATTGAGACCTCCAGCGTGGGGTGATATGAATCCTCTGGGGTTGAAAGGGGAAAAGCTCTGGAGAGAGCAGTACCATCAGGATCAGATACAAAATTGGTGACCCCTACGTGATCACTATATACACGCAAGCACTGGTGGTTACAATGTACTATGGGCAAAAAGTCCCAAATTGCGGCATTTTTGATGATAGAAACATATACTTGGTACCTAAAATAAAGATAGAATTTTTTTTTTTCGATTTCTTTTAAATTTTTTTTTTAAATATATTAACGTAATTAATTTTTTGAAAATTTGCATTAAAAAGTTTATTTGGATACCTGAAAAATTAAATTTAAAATTAGTTATAGCCCAATATTATATTTTGTAACTCCATACCTTGATGCCCAGGTAATAATTTATTCTTCCCAAAGCTCTTCCGCCAACTCCAGGGAATCCAGCCCGGGTACTTCGGAAGCTCAATATCAGGAGATTCCAAAAGAGCTATAACATCTCTTGGTAGCCTTTTTTATAATTTAATCTTTGGCGTTCCTTTAGATTTATAGTTGAAAGCAGTGGGTCAAAGAAATCCAATGTTCTATTGAACACTTTTGATATAGTATTCAGAGGACTGTGTTTCCTTGTATGAGAAAGTCCATCGCGTTTGTACAATTTATTGCGCGCTTCTGACAAATTTTCAGCGAGAGCACCTAGAGTAATCATAAGTTTCAACGTATAAGTTAAACGTTTTCGTACATACTAAATCTTAAAATTTTTCTGGGCATACTTTATATTCACACGATGCAGCAATTAAAATGATATAAAAATTATTCAAAATTTTCTCGTTAAAATTTAAAATTGTTGATAACATGTTCACATCTGCAAAAGCTCTTCTGGCGGTACTTCCATCATTACTATTGCCACTTCCATTTTGCTTAGGGTTGTTTACGTTCAGACCTATTTCATCTCATAATCTACGCTAAACACTTCTCAGTAACGCAAGGATTCGCCATTTCTTTATCTCCATGCGGTATGATACTTTTAATACGAACTCGAAGAATTGTATCCATGCATGCAAAGCACTTGTTTCTTATTTATAGCTATCAGTATACATATGAAAGTTTATTGACTCAATATTTTTCGTTTTAAACAGTGTATTTCGCTTAACAACGTATAATGGGCAGGATTAGATTGGATTGGCATATTAAAATATTGTCGTTTTGTTAAATTCTTTTCAATTATATTAAAAGGCTTAGCCATTTTCAGGACTTTTTGTTGTCACCTCTTTCTGCTTAAATTGCTTCATCATACCAGATATATTTTCTCTATTCAATGCTTTTTGTAGTAGAGGTTAAGAGTCGCCTCCATCTTAGGTCCACTCTTAGCCCAACCCCGGTATCTAAGGCACAAAACGATTACAAAACAAGAAAGGAAAGCTAACTTCGGGCGGAGCCGAAGTTGATATACCCTTGCAGTAAAAACCGGATATATATCGCAAACATCGGATATAGTTGGCCGATCCTTATTAGAATATGATAATATAACCCAATTTATTATAATATAAAATTTTAAAAAAGTCCCAAACTTCTATCTTCAAAAATACCAAAGTTGGTATTTCTACCAAAATCCATTTCCGATCGTTCAGTTATATGGCAGCTATAAGATATAGTCGGCCGATCCTTGATGATCCTTATTTGGCAGGTCGCATTATTTTGCCTAACATAGCTCTCATGTCAAATTTGAACTCTTTAGCTCTAAAAACACCAAAGTTATACCAATTAATCAGTTATATGGCAGCTATAGGATATAATCGGCCGATCCCGGTCGTTCCGACTTATATACTGCATGCAAAGGAAAGAAGGGTGTGTGCAAAGTCTCAAGTTCGCTAGCTAGCTGTTTCTACTAGTTCGCGTAGAAACAGACAGACAGGCAGACGGACAGACGGACATGCTCATATCAACTCAGGAGGTGATCCTGATCAAGAATATATATACTTTATAGAGTATAATACCCTCTGCAAGGATATAAAAAGTACATCCACCGAAACTGCCCTTCACGCGCTCATCTTCATACCTTCAGTCCTTTTTTGACCTCATGATAGCAAAACTGGTCTGGGAGTAAATTTGCTAAAAACAGAGCAGAAGAAAACATAAGTCTTTTTAAGCAGAATCTCACCACTCACCCCACCAAAACCAAACAAACTTGACCAAAAGCTCTCCTTCAGCGACAGCGTAAAGTACCTAGGGCTGGTACTAGATAGGAAGATCTAAGCATAGAAGAAAGTTTGAAGAAAGTCGAAAAACTCTGTTTACCTCCAAAAAAGCCTTAGGTCAAAATGGGTCATATCCCCCTACATTGTGAGCTGGAACGACACTGCCATTAACAGACCCATCGTACTGGTATGGTGGCAAGCACACTTTAAAGGAGTTTGAAACAATTCAGAGAGTGGCAGCACTATGCATCAGTGGCGCCTTCAGAACTTCTCCAAACGCAGTCTTAAACGCCATACTTAACGTATCCAATCCAGAACTAGCTGGTATGGAACAGCCCAAAGTGGCAGGAGTCAGGCTTAGAAACACATCAGTGGAGTCCGAACAACACCGGGCGCTCCACTCTTTTAGTTTACTCTTTTAGTAAACGAAACTCAAACTCCTATCAGCACCATCATTCCCGAACAACTAGGCATAAGAGTCTCTTTTAGGCTACCAAATCACTGCAGCGTCTTCCAGGCTGAGGAGATGGTGATAAGGGAAGCACTAAAACATTTTAATTCATCCTACCTTATACGCAGCAAAGTCAACATGTACAGCGACAGCCAAGCGGTTATTCAATCGGTCAGCTTGACAATCAGCCACTCGAAAACAGTCTTAGACTGTAGATCATCATTTTACTAAAAGGCAAATCAGTATGACAATAGACGTATCTTGGTCCATGGTCATAGGGAAATCACAGGCAACTGCATAGCAGACGAATTGACTCGAATAAGTACCACCGCACCACTCCAGTCAAAATTGAAGGGAACTGGTATTCCAATAGCCTTATATAAACTTCCACTTAAAAAATCCATCAATAGTAGAATCATTCAGTTGGAATTCCATCTCAAATGGCCGGTTGCCCCGCCAACTTTGATTTCTTATCTCAAATAAAGGAACACCCTAACTTCTAAGGATGGATCGGACCTGAATTAGGATGGTCATCAAAGTAATCACGGATCAGTGGCTAGTGGGAACACGTGCTAGGCGAATGAATTCACCCCATGTTATTGTGGCTAATGACTACCATATGGCAATTCCCGTAGCTGCAGGGACGAGAAAGATGAAAAATCGGTAGAACTCAACTTCGTTATATCTTAGACAAATTGTTTTAATGTTTATACTTGTATATGCATGTATATAAGCTAAAAACATAATGGAAAAAAGCAATCAACGATACAAAATTCTTACATTTTTGGCAAAAAATAAATTTTATTACCTAATTTGGAGTTAATATTGCTTTAAGGTCAATAACAGCTTTCAGCCCTCGGAAGATCGATATTTCTTTGCTAAATCTGGAATAAATATAGTAATCATTTTTGTGCATTTCTTTTACATAAGGATAGGATAAGAAAACGATGATTAAATGAAAAAAATTGGAAAATTAAGGAGTAACGCCGTGTTGACCCCGTTTTTAGCTGATTTTCCAGAATTTGTTTCTTGGAAGGAATCTTCTCCGAACCCATTAAGTATATAAATTTTTGACCTGCATCAACAGCCGATTCGAAATTGCTATGTCCGTCAGTCCGTATTTACGCGTAGATCTCAGAGATTATAAGATATAGAGCAATAGGATTTCGGATTTAAAATTTTGACACGCCCACTCTCGCCTTCAAAAAAGAAATCTGGTTGTAGCGCCAGTGCGTTAATGTTTTTGGAAAATGATTTGATGCCAAACGGTTTCAATAGCTAAACTACACTCACAAATCAAAAAGCAGTCAAATCGGATAATTTTTAAAGGAGCTATAGACTTTTTAGTCCATGTCCATACTGAATCGGTAGCATGACCGCAGGCTTGTTGTTGTTGTTTTACCCAAGCGCAAAAGAATGCAACATATAGAGAATAGCTGAGAATTGCAACATATGCTGAGAATTCATACCCTTAAAGCAGTGCATAATGGGGTTTTGACCACTTTATGTGGCATTTAATCATTTTTTAAAAGTTCTCTGATTTAAATAAAACAAGAAAGGAAAGCTAACTTCGGGCGGAGCCGAAGTTGATATACCCTTGCAGTTAAAACCGGATATATATCGCAAACATCGGATATAGTTGGCCGATCCTTATGATTACATCATAATAAAACAAATTAACTAAAATAAAAAATCTAAAAAAAGTCCCTAACTTCTATCTTCAAAAATAAGAAAGTTGATATTTCTACCAAGTACCATTTCCGATCGTTCAGTTATATGGCAGCTATAGGATATAGTCGGCCGATCTTAATGAAGGTGGTAGGTTGGTAGGTTTGGTAGGTTGGATCAACTGGCCAAAAATATAATCTGTATTAAGTTTCAGCTTTCTATCTTCAAAAACACAAATTGGGTCATTTCCGATCGTTCAGTTATATGGCAGCTATGAGATATATTCGGCCGATCCTTATGAAAATTGGCATGTCGTAATGGTTTGCCAAAGATAGTTCTCGTGTCAAATTTGAACTCTCTAACTCTAAAAACACCAAAGGTATACCAATTCCGATCAATTAGTTATATGGCAGCTATAGGATATAGTCGGCCGATCCGAGCCGTTCCGACTCATATCAACTCAGGAGGTGATCCTGATCAAGAATATATATACTTTATAGGGTCGGAGATGTCTCCTTCACTGCGTTGCACACTTTTGGACAAAATTATAATACCCTATGCAAGGGTATAATTAGTGGGAATGCATTAGCAAAACATCAAACTGTTATGCCTCATACCTATGCAGTGGTCGGCACGGCCCTATCCGGAGGTCATAGGAAACTTCTCTGCCCGAGCTCTGCCACACACACACAGTATAAATGTGTGAAACGTCATGCTCACAGCCTTCTTTCTGCTATTTGGTAAAAATACCAACTTTGGTCATTTGTCATTTTGTCATTTTACATTCGCCATCTACCGTAATATTTTATACATTACGCCCTCTATTGACATAAAAACAAACGAACATGTCAAAAATTAAACTTGACAGGATCATCAGGCCAAAGAACCAATTGACCTGCTGCGATCCCTTTTTATGACATTCTTGCAGGAGACATGTTTATAAAAGTGTCGGATGAAAGGTAAATATTTATTTTTTATTTAGGAGTATATATATATGAATGGGATTGGATCCCATTGGATATTGGATTGTGAATTTACGTTCCCACTAACATATACATGCATACACGGATACAATGCAAGAAATCAGCGGATTGCCTATTTACTCTATACTGCAGGCTCTAGGCTCTAAGCGTTATCTTTTCTATTGAGTCTTCTGATTGGTTTTCCCGATTCATTAAAAATGTGTGGAAAATTTGGGTGGTTTTCATGCGTTAACTGATGTACATGTATTGATGATACCAATACATTCAAACACAAGTACCTGTTTTTCGTTTTCGAGGATCAATAGGTCTTAAGGTTAATGCTAAGAATCAAATTTTTAGTATTAATCCAAAACCTAAAGAAAGAGTTTAAAGTTGAAATAAAAAAAAAAAAATGACCGAGCTAGAAATAATATTCGAGGATTCCCAACCAGCTCTTAGTGATATTTGTGTATCGAACGGTCTATTTTTATCATTATATCATTATATTGAAAGAATACCCAAGAAAACTTTTTAATAGTATACAGGATGATTCTCTGTCATCCATATACGATTTACTGACACCAACATGGGATTATGAATTATCCACCATCGAGAATAATATGTATGTCCCTTTACACTCAAGAAAATATATTCGAGGAATTCGACGACGACATACCTGTTTCTCCGTGCTTCATTCCGGAGACCCCAGAGGAAGTGGAAAAATTATCAAAACCAGAATTTACTTTCCCTGATGATGACCACATATTTTTATACCCTTGCAGAGGGTATTATAATTTTGTCCAAAAGTGTGCAACGCAGTGAAGGAGACATCTCCGACCCTATAAAGTATATATATTCTTGATCAGGATCACCTCCTGAGTTGTTATGAGCATGTCCGTCTGTCCGTCTGTCCGTCTGTCCGTCTGTCTGTCTGTCTGTTTCTACGCGAACTAGTCTCTCAGTTTTAAAGCTATCGACTTGAAACTTTGCACACACCCTTCTTTCCTTTGCACGCAGTATATAAGTCGGAACGGCCCGGATCGGCCGACTATATCCTATAGCTGCCATATAACTGATTGATCGGAAATGGTATAACTTTGGTGTTTTTAGAGTTAGAGAGTTCAAATTTGACACGAGAGCTATTTTTAGCAAAACATTACGACATGCCAAATTTCATAAGGATCGGACGACTATATCCTATAGCTGCCATATAACTGAACGATCGGAAATGACCCAACTTTCGTGTTTTTGAAGATAGAAAGCTGGAATTTAATACAGATTCTATTTTTGGTCAGTTGACCCAACCTACCAAATTTCATTAGGATCGGCCGACTATATCCCATAGCTGCCATATAACTGAACGATCGGAAATGGTATTTGGTAGAAATATCAACTTTCGTATTTTTGAAGATAGAAGTTTGGGACTCTTTTTAGATTTTGTATTGTAATAAATTGGATTATATTTTCCTATTTCCATAAGGATCGGCCAACTATATCCGATGTTTGCGATATATATCCGGTTTTAACTGCAAGGGTATATAAACTTCGGCTCCGCCCGAAGTTAGCTTTCCTTTCTTGTTTGAAATAAATGACGGAAATGATAATTATAAAAGATTAATGGATGGGCAATTCGATAACATTTTAATTGATTGGCTTAGAAATAATGAATAAATTAAAGACTATGTTTCCATATTTCATTAATATGTAATTATTTTTAATTCATGAAAAATAAAAAATTTTTCAAAAAAAATTACTTTTGGACTCTTTATTTTTTATAAAGGTTTAGTTCAAATCAACTTTATAATTAAAATGCATTATTATTTAAAATAGTTGATTGAAATTAAATGAAAACCAATATTTGAAATTTAAAAGAAATATTTTGAAGTTCGCGGTAAATTAGTTATTTCCATTGATATCGTTGGATGATCCATTAAGAAATAGGTGTATAATTCACTTCGGAGCCACTATTTTTCACTTCAGGACAGAAGTAGCAATTATAGTATGAGGATCGGGTTTTTGTATTGCTGAAGTTGTGTTTTTTTAGAATGTGACGTTTTAATCCATAGCGATATTTAAAGGAAGGACTTTCTATACAGAGATCACAAACGAACGTTTTCATTTTGAAATTTTGAAAGTAAACTGATGGAAAGCAAACCTAGAACTTCTATAAGCGAAGACGCTTAAGGAACGATCGCCGCTGAATATCGGTCATTTGTTTACATTAAATTCTCTGCACAGCAAAAATGATGCGCAGCTCTTGTTATTTGTTTACTTGACTTTAATGGATGGGTGTGAGAATGAATGTGTCATCAAAATATTGATGCTGCAGTAATTGGATATTAGTAGATGGATGTGAGAGTGAATATGTCACTATATATATGTAAATATATACACAAAGGCGAGTGAATTATTAAAAAGTATAAAAGAGCGTGATCACTAAATAAGTTGATTAGTACCTTACAGTAACCTTTTTGGAACGAGACCAGGAGTACAAGAGTTATATATGATGGTATGTATACAAATTCTCACAACCAATAAAAAAAAATAGCCTTACTTATATTTATGTATATCAAAGTATATTGGATTCTCTGAATGATCAAAAGCCTGTTATTGGCTACACAAAAACTGAAGACTTATGTATTAATTTCGAATACAAGATCATTGGTTGTAAGATGGCATGGGACGAAATCCCACAAGGACGACGAACCACTCTGGATATTTTTACCAAAGAGTTATGTATATAAATTTTTAACTAAAACACCATTTAAGAAATTGAAGGAAAATGGAATAACACATCTTGTATATAAAGGAAAAGAGATGATTAGATATAGCTCAGCCTGCTTACAATTTATCTCAAAGGAGTATTATAAATAATATTGTTTATTTTTCATATAAGGTTAAAAAAAAAAATCATTTAAAAAATTTACTAAACATTTTAGAAATTAACTTATTATTATACATAGGTGAAATCTTTTATCTTAGAATTCTGTGTGAAACTCTTAAAAGTTTTTCGATTGCTTTTGTAAAGACCAAAAAGCATGCAGTAATGTCCACAGGTATTTGAAAAGTATCCCTGCAATTGGTGCTTGTTATAAGTATATTTTGATGCATTTCTTTTTAAAAATGCAATAAATTCTTTTTTCTGAGGATATTGCCCAAATTAATCGAAAAACTCTGCTGACTTTTTGTTATAGAAGTAAAATGCAACCCAATGGATTCCTGGTTGGTATGAATAATCAGTGTTAGCTACAGTCAATGCTGGATATTCACGAATTTCTTTTGGTAGTTTATCGGCCGAAAAAACCCCTTTAAATATTTTTTTAGCTTGAGGATTCTTGGAGAGCAAGTCCATGATTTGTATTGTATTCATTTTTACAAAAGTACTAGAATATTTCGATGCTTATCAATATCAGTCAAAGAGTCGTATTCACAATAAACAATGCAAGTAACAGCCTCAGCAAAAGGCTCAGAGAATCTTCCTTCTATTCTGATCGTTCCTTGAGAAATCAGGTAAGCGCAAACACTAGAATTGGAGTGATCAGCAGTTAAATCAAACGCGAATATAAAATTATTTTTGTCAAACATATTCTTTGAAATTTGGAGACCACGATCATAATGCTTAATTCCACATGCTTTAAATAGTAAATTATATGCTCTTGAACTTTGGGTATTGGTAGGATTTGAGAAATCAAATTCAAGTGCCTGAGAAGGTACCTGTACTACATAAGATTGAATAGTTGTATTTTAAAGTTTTAAAAATTAAAAGGGTCTAATCTTCGATTTTCTGAATATGCTCTGTTTTTTACCATACAAAAATCCAACAAATTTGGAATTTGACCAATAACTGCATTATTGATGGATAATGTATTATTTCTTGAGTATATTGTAAATGATTTTAATTCAACTTTATTGTATGGGTATATTGCATTTTTTGATTGTAAAACGTGATGATGAGCTAATAAAATGTTGGGGTTGACTACTACATGATTCATGAACAGCTAGACTTCCAAGATCTTTAGATTCGATTCAGTTTCGGTTTCCAATAAATAAAATGCTGTTTTTTCAATATTAAAAGTAATGCACAAATTAAAATTATTTACAAGCAGTTTTGGTTGAAAATATCTCCATGAACTTTTCCAATTAATTCTAATTTGGATACCATAATTTGGGAAATATCCTTTTGTTGCTAAACAACTTTCACTTGCATCACAACCATAGTATAAAATTCTTTGCAAATATAATCTATAATGATAATTATTGTCGCTTTGGGAAACCAAAGTATTATTTAAATAAACCGATGCGCTTTAAGTGCAATATATTATTTGCTACACCAACAGCATTTCCTTCAATACTACTATTATCAATTTTTTTTAAGTTGAACCACAAGCTTTAAGTAAACACTTGAAAGATCTCTGTACGTTTTCCCATTCCCTAAACAAACGAATTCACTTGATAAAGCACTATCCAAAGAAGCAATAGGGTTGTATGAAACTTCTTCGGTTTTCAAAATACAGCTTTGCGTTGGATGCATTCAATGTGATTACTTATTTTGATTTGGAAAATATATCACTAATTTAAATTTTTTAGATGATTTTTTTTTTTACTTTTTTGAACGTTGTAATGATTGCGATTTTTTCTTGGTCTCCTCTTTTTATGCATTTTTCCTTTATCACTTTGTAATTTAGTAATTTTATGAATTGCTTTGTCAGATATATTATGCAATGCGATTTTACTTTGTTCTTGAATGATATTTCGTAGAGGGTCATTGTATCTTCATTATCATTATCTTACAGCCTTTCCGGTTTCAGCAGCTTGATTTTTAAGGGCATTTATCCCTGACAGAAAAAGTGGTTTAATGTAATTAAAAAGACCAATAATGAAATTTCCAATACCACGACCATGCTGAACAATTCTTGGGGAAACATAGAGACTACCTAAACGAGGCGTACTCTCACCCCTACTCTGGAACGTGGCGGTTAATAGCCTACTGCGATCCCTAGAAGGTGGTGGTTGCAAAGTTATCGCTTACGCGGATGATGTCGCAATTGCCTTCTCTGGAAAATTTCCCCAGACTCTTTGTGACCGCATGACGGACAATCTAAGGGTCCTCTCAACATGGACAGTTAGAAATGGACTAGGTGTAAACCCGTCCAAAACCGAGCTCGTCCTCTTCACCAGGAAGTACAAAATACCAAACTTAAGGCTTCCAAAACTATCAGGAGAAACATTATCCTTTAGCGGTAGCGCCAAGTACCTAGGGATTACGCTAGACAGGAAACTGGACTGGGAGTCAAACACTATGGATAGAGCTAACAAGGCAACAATCGCGCTCTATACTTGCAGAAAAGCCATTGGCCTTAAATGGGGAATGTCCCCAAAAATAGTAAGATGGCTTTACACAGCGGTCATAAGACCCATCCTTTTCTACGGGGTGGTGGTCTGGTAGCCTGCTCTCACAAACTCCACAATGAGAGAGAAACTTATGAAAACGCAAAGGATGGCGGAGGTCTGTATCACAGGCTGCCTACGTACCACACCGACGGATGCCCTAGACTTCATACTCGACCTATTACCGGTAGAGATAATGGAGGTCAAGATAGCCACGCTATCGGCAATCAGGTTACGCGAGACGGGCAGATGAAAATGGACTGACTATGGACATACCAAGTTAGATCTACACCACTGCACGCCAACGGGGGCTATAGACTACTGCGTACCTGTCGATCATCCCACCTTAAAATACAAGGTCTCCATTCCAACAAGGGAGTAATGGGCCACACAAATCCCGGGACCAGCCGGTTCCCTCCATATCTACACAGACGGTTCAAAATTGAATGGCCAGGTGGGAGGCGGTTTCCATTGCAAACGGCTGTGTCTAAATGAGTCCTTCAGACTCCCCGACCACTGTAGTGTGTTCCAAGCAGAAGTAATAGCTATCGGAAAAGCACTTAGATCCCCAGCACTTACTGGCAACCAAGACACAATCTGCATCTTTTCAGACAGTCAAGCGGCACTCAAGGCCCTTGACGGATTTTCATCCAACTCCAGGACTGTAAGAGCAGGTACTATCAATCCTCTCCTAACGGAGAAGGGACCGTTTGGTAGTTTCTTCAAAAATACCAAAGTTGATATTTCTACCAAAAACCATTTCCGATCGCTCAGTTATATGGGAGCTATAAGATATAGTCGACCGATCGTTATGAAATTTTGTCGGTCGGATAAACTGATAAAAAATATAATCTGTACCAAGTTCCAGCTTTCTATCTTCAAAAACACAAAAGTTGGGTCATTTCCGATCGTTCAGTTATGTGGCAGCTATAGGATATAGTCGGCCGATCCTTATGAAATTTGGGATGTCGTATTATTCAGCCAAAATAGCTCAAGTGTAAAATTTGAACTTTCTATCTTTAAAAAACCAAAGTTATACCATTTCCGATCAATCAGTTATATGGCAGCTATAGGATATAGTCGACCGATCCCGGTCGTTCCGTTATATATGCTGCGTGCAAAGGAAAGAAGGGTGTGTGCAAAGTTTCAAGTCGATAGCTTTAAAACTGAGAGACTAGTTCAGACAGACAGAGACAGAGAGACTAGTTCAGGCGTAGAAACAGACAGACAGACGGACAGACGGACATGCTCATATCAACTCAGGAGGTGATCCTGATCAAGAATATGTATACTTTATAGGGTCGGAGATGTCTCCTTCACTGCGTTGCACACTTTTGGACAAAGTTATAATACCCTCTGCAAGGGTATAAAAATATACATACCGATCAAGGAAAATAATTTTTGAATCAACTCTTTAAAGAACTTATGAAGGAAAATAATATAAATCATTATCATACATTTACAAACCTTAAGGCTTCGATTTGTGAACAGAACTTTAAAAAAATAGGATGTGGAAAATGTTTAGTTTTAATGGAAATTATCGATGGATTACCCATTTGAATTCACTTGTAGAAGACTACAACCATACCACAGAACTATAAAAACAAGAAAGGAATGCTAACTTCGGGCGGAGCCGAAGTTTATATACCCTTGCAGTTAAAACCGGATATATATCGCAAACATCGGATATAGTTGGCCGATCCTTATGGGAATAGGAATATATAATCCAATTTATTACAATACAAAATCTAAAAAAGTCCCAAACTTCTATCTTCAAAAATACGAAAGTTGATATTTCTACCAAATACCATTTCCGATCGTTCAGTTATATGGCAGCTATAGGATATAGTCGGCCGATCCTAATGAAATTTGGTAGGTCGGATTAACTGACCAAAAATATAATCTGTACCAAGTTCCAGCTTTCTATCTTCAAAAACACGAAAGTTGGGTCATTTCCGATCGTTCAGTTATATGGCAGCTATAGGATATAGTCGGCCGATCCTTACGAAATTTGGCATGTCGTATTATTTTGCCAAAAATAGCTCTCATGTCAAATTTGATGCTATATGATATAGTCGACCGATCCGGGCCGTTCCGACTTATATACTGCGTGCAAAGGAAAGAAGGGTGTGTGCAAAGTTTCAAGTCGATAGCTTTAAAACTGAGAGACTAGTTTGCGTAGAAACAGACAGACGGACAGACAGACGGACAGACGGACAGACGGACATGCTCATATCAACTCAGGAGGTGATCCTGATCAAGAATATATATACTTTATAGGGTCGGAGATGTCTCCTTCACTGCGTTGCACACTTTTGGACAAAATTATAATACCCTCTGCAAGGGTATAATAAGGCTAATCGATGTTTGTAAACAGAATGAAGAGTTTATTTTGAAAACATGTTATAACATTTTTAAGGGGTTGTATACAGTTGTGATTATTAAAAAATTGCATATTTTTTATTGCATATTCTTTAAGTATATACTGTTGATAATACTTGCACAAAAATTCGTAACGATCGGAGCATTAGAACCGAAGTTGTAGCTATTTATAGCGCACTACCTGCATATAAAACTTGAAACTTTAAACGCGATTATCTCAGAATCTTTTTTTTTGGGAAATTACCTTTGCGGTGGACACGATTACGAAAAAGCTACTAATCCGATCAACACTAAATTTTGACCACTAATTTATTATGATATTAGCTAGTCCGTGAACGAGGGATTTTCAATTTTTTTCCTTCCGAGGGAAAACTCCTTTTTTAAAGCATAAAAATCGAAAATCTTATACATTGAAAAAGTCAATTTTTTGTTAAAAACGACGCCATTTTTTTGTTAATCAAAATTTTTAAGAATCCTTTGTTCGCGGACTAGACCAGGGGTGCCCAGTCCCATTGCTCTCGGTGCTCCTTTGTTGTTGGAATTGCTCTTTCATATGGGAAACGAAATACAAAAACAATTTTTCGGGTTTTCCCTATTCTCCTCAATCGTGATAATCCGAACGCATTTTGTTGTTGGATTGCCGAAAACTTATCACTGCAAGAAATTTATTCTTGCTTTTCATTCAGCCAAAATGGTCGACTTGAAGCGATGAATTTCTTCTTTGCAGAAAATTTGTAAAGTAAAAAGTTAGGCATTTATTGGCATAGTATAATAATAAACTGTTGTGAAAAATATAGGGCCTATTTATAATTGCTATAATAAAATGTATTTTTTATTATAATGATATTTGTTTGAAACTCCTTGTGAACGTTACTATAATTTTATTTTTCAGTGCATCGAATGGTGTAAATATATTGGTGATTTTTTGCACTGGTATTGGAGTTTGCTCTGCCGTATGCTGAGCTTGGGCACCCCTGGACTAGAAAATACAATATACTAACAAAATTTTTTTGAATTTTGGATTTCGGATGAACCGTTTTTGGGATATCATGTCCACCGCAAGACACCATCGAAAAAAGACGATCCGGGAATTCGGCTATAACATTTTTATTATGTAATATTTTTTTATGAAAAAAATTTAAATAAGTACCCAGAAACATGTACTAAACAACGTCAGTAAAACATTTTTCATAAAAATTTTCTACGTGTAAAAAAAAATAGATACAATTCTATTTTTTTGTGCGGTACAACTGTATATAACTTCCTTAAGGTATTTCCAAGGCATAAATATTCAGTAGAAGACCATGTTAGAATAAGCAAATACAAGAGTGTATTTGTTAAAGGATATGAACCTAACTTGACAACTGAAATATTTACAATTTCAAATGTTTTCATGTCTCATAATTTGATGTGTCAAAACAGGTAGAATTTTTTTTTTATTATTTTGTATATATCCTCTTCACAAGAAACTATAAAAGAGTCTGTATCCATATATATTATTTTGGCTGTGGGACATTCTACTAGTAAAAAGTTATAATAGTAATCATACATTAGCCATTTGGACAAATCGAGAACTGTAAAACCAATATAAATAGGCTTATCGTACATAGTTGAAGTCTTTGTAGTCTCAATTGCTGCCAAACTTTCTCCAAAAATTTCTACACCATGAAAATTATTCCTCGCAACTAGTTGTCTAAACCCTGGAGAGTTTTGCGCAGATTCATACCGAGTTACTAGAGTTATTTCTCGACGCTTTTCTACGTTTTCCATGGTTTTTCCGTATACTGCATTGTTCATCAATTTATACAAATTTTTTTTCAAATTAATTTTTTGCTGTTTTTCTTTGTATTTATCTTTGTATTTAAATCTATATAGGGCTTTAACCAGTATGATTGACTTAAAGATATGATTCTGTGAATTTTCTGTAATCCTAATCCATGTGTTAGACATAGTTGAAGCTGTTTATTATTTTTTTTTTTTTTTTAACGTTGCTTTTATATCTTGAATCTTTTCTTTGTGAGACTAACATGAGGTTTATCAAATCTTATATTTTTAACTTAACTAACAGTCATATTGACTGATACAGAGTTAGATGGCCCTAAACACCGATTGCTGGGTTGGGAGGTCGTTGCGTCTAAGGCGGAATACGTTAGAAATCCGATTCAATCCCCGAGCGAGAAAATTTGGGTGCGAAGACAGTTTTTCTTTGTATGACTCTTTTTGCTTCTGGACTTCGTCTTTCACTGCGAGGATGCCCAGATCCCGGTGGATGTTTTCGTTGCGAACATACCAAGTGATAGTTCTTAAGATTTTTAATTTTGTGCGTGAGTCCGATGAGCCAAACTCGGTCGAAAGCTTGAGATACGTCGAGGAAAATAGCGCTGTAGTATTCATGCTGTTCGAAGGCTGAGCGTATTTCGGATGTTAATCTGTTCACTTGTTCGATGGTTCCATGGTTTCTTCGAAAGCCCAATGATTCCATTAAATAGTTTGCAGACGACCTCTATAGCGCATTTTGGAAGTTCGATCAGCATCTTTGGGGTCAATAGGTCACCACCGGGAGCCTTTTTTGGATTTAGCTCTCTTATGACTTTTTCGATTTCGTTCGGCCAGAATGAAGGTGCGGCTGGCTGAGGGGAGGACTCTGGCTGAATTTCTGGCAGGAGGAATGAATTTGAGGCTGGGTTTGGCTGGAAGAAACTTTGGAGATTTGTGGCGAATGTTTCAGCTCGGTCTACGTCACTGCGAGCCCAGCATCCCGAAGAGTTTCTTATCGGGGTGGTCGTTTCAATTGGGGCGCTAAGATTTGGGTGGACCCTCCACAGGGGTACTTTGTGCTTGTTGGCGAGAGATTCTGGATGTACCTCAGCTGTGCATTTTCTTCCTGTTGGTGAAGAGCCTGGTCGAGTGATCGGGTTGCTTCCTTAAGGCGTTGTTTTGAAGCTGGTGATCTGCTGTTTTGCCAATCACGACGCGTGCGCCTCTTTTCTCGCACGAGCTGTTAAATTTGCTGATTGGATTTGTAGTATCGATTTATTAATCGGTCACCAAGTAAATTGTCGAAGTCCATAAATTGTCCTTCCGAGATTGAGTAACGAGGAGGGCAGTAAACGGCAGCGATTGAAAGGTGTAATGCTTTTCTCAGGTGAAAATTTTCGTGGGAATTGATAATATTTAGGGCTGCTTTAGTCAAGTTAGCGAATAAGGCGTAGTCAAACCTAGATATTATTAAAGCCTTATAAGAAATAAGGGATTTACTTGGATGAACTCCGAAGTGACAACCACTTAGCATTTGTAGAAACATATTTGTTTAATTTGATTTTGAAATAATTTTGTTAACGTGTCGTTCAGACGAGTTGTTAGAACCTATGATTCTACCCAAATAGTTGACACTATTTAAATTATTTAAGGTGATGCTATTACACTGTACGTTAGTCTTCTTCTAAGGTTGAAGTGTATAGTGGCTGATTTATTTGCATTAAATGTAAGATTGATTAAACTACACATTTCCATAAAGAGTTTCACTTTCTGCTCTAATTTAGATTTAGCCAACAAAAAAACCGTGTCATAGACTAAAAAAATCGTCCGCGTACTGACATGATTTTTGCCTAGATTATGAAGCTCAAGAGTGTCAAGATTAAATAGAATTGGGCTAAGACAGCTTCCCTGACTAACCCCTTTGTCGACTATAACCTATGCCTTGCCCAAAGTTAAAATTATTTTATTAAGGAAATTGATATTAAATTTAATATGGGAGCCTAGCATCCCGAAGAGTTTCTTATCGGGGTGGTCGTTTCAATTGGGGCGCTAAGATTTGGGTGGGCCCTCCACAGGGGGTACTTTGTGCTTGTTGGCGAGAGATTCTGGATGTACCTCAGCTGTGCATTTTCTTCCTGTTGGTGAAGAGCCTGGTCGAGTGATCGGGTTTCCTCTTTTCTCGCACGAGCTGTTCGATTTGCTGATTAGTTTTGGAGTATTTGTTTCGGTCTACTTCTTTCCCATGAGGAGTAGAGACTTTAGCTGCCGCAACGAGTACTTCTTCCAGGGCGCTCGTGGTGTAGTCGATGTCCGATTCCATGTTAAATTCCGGGGCGAGTTCTATGTGGGCACTCACGTACTTTTTGTATTTTAGCCAGTTCGTTTTTGGCGTCGTCAGGCTGAAGGGGTGTTCGGTTATTTCTGGGCTTTGAAGAAGCGTAAGAAGCACATGCGAGTGTTCTGATGATAAGGCCGAGACTGCTTTGGCACTTATTAGATTGCGAGGTATGTTTTTTGTTACTGCAAAATCAATAAGGTCTGGGAGCTTTCGTGAGTCTGTTGGCCAGTATGTGGGACTTCCAGGGGAAACGTAGTCCAGTTTATTTTTCACATTTATAATTGCATTGTACAATTGTTTTCCTTTGGGAGTCACTAGACGTGATCCCCAGTGCGTATGTTTGGCGTTGTAGTCTCCTGCGGCTATAAATCGATCCCCAAGTGAATTGTAGAAGTCCATAAATTGTCCTTCCGAGATTGAGAAAGGAGGAGGGCAGTAAACGGCAGCGATTGAAAGGATTCCGTGGCTTGACTGAATTTGTATCGATATGGCCTTATGTAAATGGTGTTTAAATTTTTTATGTAAATGGTGTTTAATGCGTTCTCTGATTAGAACTCCAGTTCCGCCGTGGGCTTTCCCATTTCCCGCCGTGTAGCCTTTTATTTGAAAGTTGTATTTGCTTGTAAGATGTGTTTCCACCAGTAGCCTAACGTCAATATCGTTTTCGGTCAAGAATTGTGACAATTCTAGTTTATTCCGTGAGACACCATTGGCGTTCCACATTGAAATTCGTAGCGCCTGCATAGATTATTTAGACTGTTGTGCTACGAGCAGCTGTATCACCACGTTCTGGTTTTGAAGCTCCATCATACTTTGTTGGAGGGTAAGCATCATAGTTTCCGTTTTGCTGTGAGGCTGTTCTGGGGCCTGTTGAGCGCTTTGAGAGTTAGGCTGAATTGGAATTTCCCTTCCAGATCGTAGAGCATCGGAATAGGAGAAGCCGTTGGTGGTGTTTAGTGGACCGAATGAGGATCTCGCAGCTTTGGCGAAGAAGACGTCTGGCGTATTTTTTGACGCAATGTACGCATTCTGTGGATTTTGGTTGCACGTTGCGGTCGCTTGACGCATGCGACTCTTTAACTCTTTATACACCATACATCCTCTATAGTTTGCCGTATGGCTGCCTCCGCAGTTTCCTCATTTCTTCACGGTACTGTCCTTGTTTGTAGTGCAGAAAGCGGACTTGTGGGCGTCCCCGCAGACTACACAGACAGCTTGTAGTGTGCAGTAAGACCTTGTGTGTCCATACTCTTGACAGTTAGTGCATGCAGTGCAGTTGTTTTATTGCCTGCCGGAGTACTCTGCGGACTAAGCTTGCTTTTAATTTGGATGTAGCGATCCATTCCAGTCTGTGTGGCCGTTGCCGCTTTGGCACTTTCCGAAGTTGTTGTTTTTGTACTCGTAGTCGTTGACGTCGCCGTACTTTGAGTTGCAGAGGTTTTCGCTGTTGTTGCAGAAATTTTAGAGCGGCTAGTTGTTGGTGCGAAATTTGTTTCCGATATTGGAGGGGGGGTTTTACACTGCGAACTCCATGACGCGGGAGTCGGAGTGAGCAGAGCGGGAGAGCAAGACCGTGCCCTTTGGGTTTCAGCGGTCAGTGAAGCCGGGTTGCTTATAATCGCCGATTTTTCCACTTCGGTTTCGCGGGTTGAAAAGTAAAAGTAAAAGCCGTTTCTTTGGTTCACTGAACTTCTACGCTCGTTCTTTTGATCGTTGCTCAATGAGCTCATTGCGTGGCTCTTATTTTTTTTGAACAATGCACTAGCACATTACAACTGTTATAAAAAGCTTGTCTGTCGCTTTTAGTAAATTGTAATTTAGCGTCTTTTCGCTCATATTGGGTTACCCCAGTTTTTTGATTAGCTGTATTATGATGCAGTTTTACCGGAGCTCGGACACAGCACGTCCGCTCAGTTCGGTAGTTCGTATAGTTCTGTTTTAAATTAATAATATAAAACTCCTTCGAATTTAAATCAGCAATTAATTTGGGCTGTTTTTCTCCTGTGGGAACTTAATTTTCAGGAAAAAATGGTCAACTATTATGTTTGTCATGAATTTCATCAGGATATTCTAAATCTACTTCTAAAATATATCCTGTTTCTCCTGAGGAATCAGTATTTTGTACATCAAATGAATTAGATTCATTTTCATTTACAAATTTAAAATTTGATATTGGGAGTTTTTTGGCTCAGAGCCCAACCATATAAATTATTTGCGTCAATATACGACAAATAATTTGTCGGCTTTTTTTTATCATAGTTTCTCATGTACTCATTATTTCCCTTTAAAATTCTTTGAGTACATAGAGTCAGTCCTCCACGTACACCTCTTTTTAAAAAAATTGTACATGTTAGGATCACTTATCAATTCTAGTTCTACTTTTGTATACTTCAGCATAGCATCCCATGAAATAGATGGGGCTGAAACATAATTAACCGGGTCTTTATCTTCCATGTTGGAAGCTAATTTTTCTAAACTAGAATTTAAAAACCTATTGGAATCTATGTACTTTATAATATAATTAGTTTTCCCTTTTCAAAAATGGTCTGATTTAGAGCAATATATAATTCTTTAGTTGAGGGTATTGGTTTCAATTTACCCCCTAGAGCATTAATAAAGAGGTGCCAATCATATCTAGATCATTTTTTTACGCTTCCAGTCAGGGCCGTAGCTAGAGCCTCGGGGGCCCTGGGGCAACAAGAAAATTTGGGGCCCCCTATACGGAAGTCTTTTGTCAAATTTTAAAGTACGCTTAGGGTTGTCTATGTGTGAAACGTTTGAATTTCCCGCGCGTATAGTGGTCGCGAACACTGTTCGATACCTCGATTGACGCGAATCAGCTGCTCAATTGAGGTGCTATTGACAAACAATAGGATCGGACAATTGCATAATTATTCTGCTTACAATTATATAATTGTTAACTTGCGCGATGAAACGTATTTATCCCAGCGGAGCGAAAAAAAGAGGGGCAAAATTAAAGAAAGAGAATGAAGCAAAAAAGATTTCCGGGAAATTCGTTAAGTGGTTATCATCCACGCCTGCATCGTCTCTTGATACGGGAACTGTTCAAGGTATATGAATTGAAATAATCAATCAATTTACAATTTTAAAATATTTCATAAATTATGAATGATCCAGGCTGACAATATAAAATTAATTATTTATACGGAATTTATATCCATTGGCCACAGAACCACAACCACTGCCAGAATCATCCCAAAATGAAAGAGATTGCGAGGTTCCTTCGTTCGATGCGAGTAGCGCGAGCGCTATAACAAAAACAGATTCACTTCCTCCTATCAGTGCAAAAACAGGGAACACTTTTCCTGACGTCATTACGGACTCAATCATCAAACACGCTATTATTTTGTCTGGCCCAAAACAACCTCCGGGTCCTTTCCCAAAAGATGAAAAACAGGACGGACGCCTTTTCTCGAAAAATTTTTACGAGCGTTGTTTACGAGCAATGGCAAAAACACGGTACATCGGATGAGGTTCTTGAAGAGGATTTGAAGAAAAATCATAATTTTTGGCGCAAGATACTCGAAAGAGTTTTAGATGTCACGTTGATGCTTGCCACGTGCAATTTAGCTTTTCGAGGACAATGTCACAAATTCTTAGATAGTAATAAGGGAAATTTCTTGTCTGTAATAGAATTATTAGCAAAATACGACCTAAAATCTATTGGAGATGCCTGATCAATCCGTAACATACTTGAGCCCTTGTATTCAAAATGAACTCATTGCTCTTCTTGCTAAACAAGTTAATGATTCCATTGTTTCTGAGTTGCAAGAAGCTCTTTTTTTCTCGGGGATTATGGACACAACTCAATATAGTAGCAAGATAGATCAATTGAGCGAAGTTTTTCGTTATGTTAAAATTGTGTCTGATGAGAGAGGAAAACCGTCCAAATTAGAAATTTTTGAAACTTTTACATCTTTCACTGAAGTAAGAAATCAATCTGCTGACGGCCATTCTAACCTCATCATATCATCGATTAAGAAAAAAGGATTGAATATTCAGAAATTGCTTGAACAAGGCTACGACGGCGCAGCCGTTATGAGTGGACGTTTAGGCGTTCAAAAAAAAAATCACTAAGCACCTCATGCTTTGTTCGTTTATTGCGCCGCTCACAATTTGAATCTTGTGTTAAAAGATGCTGTTCGCGAAAATTCAGAAATCGCTCGTTTCTATGATATTGTACAAGATATTTACAATTTTTTCGGCAACAGTATTGTACGATGGCAAAATTTGCAAACACCTACAGAAGAAAAAAATGTCTCCAAAACAACCATAAAAACATTGAATCCCACACGTTTTTCAGGAACTCATGACTCGATTTACGCGCTGAAGAAAAGATTGCCTGATTTTAAGAACAATTTATCACGTATTGTTTTGACTAGTAAAACTTCTAGCGAAAGAAACGAAGCGTTGGGACTTCAAAAACGTGTTGAATCACTGGATTTTGTTAGTTGCTTGGTTATTTTGTGCAAAGTTTTGGAAAAAATTAATATTGTATCAAAAGCTTTTCAAACAGAAACGACAGATTTGATGAAAGCACACGAGTTATTGGAAAATGAACACATTGAAGTTTCTTCTATGCGGCAATCATTCGAAGAATTTTTAAAGGAAGCATGCGATTTATGTTCAAAACTTGGCATCCCTTTACAGTTTTCAGAGAAAAAAGTGCGCAGAAAACGGAAAAAACATTTTGATGAACTATGTGTAGACGAAAGACTTTCGAATCCTAAGGAAAACTTCGCAGTGTTTGGATAAAAAACTGTTTTTTATCCTTTGGTGGACATAATTTGTTTCCAATTGAAGTAGCGATTTGAAGGTATGAAATCTGTTCTGGATGTCTACAAAATTGTTCAACCAAAATTCATAATTAATGCCACTGACAAGGAAATTTCGTTAGAAGCCGAAAAATTCATGAAAAATTTCCGTGATCACATTTCTTCCACATTTCCATCGCAATTACTCTCGTTGCGTTCAGCGTTCAGAAAAGAAATCGGTCTGATTGATAGTGTGAAACAACTAGCTGAAATGATCATAATTGAAAACAGTTCCTTAACGTCAAGTTACTCTGATGTATGCACTGCTTGTATGATGTTTCTGACACTTCCTGTCACAGTTGCAACGGCGGAAAGATCTTTTTCGAAATTGAAATTGATTAAAAATTATTTGAGAAGCTCTATGGGGCAAGAGCGATTGTGTGGATTGGCCCTATTATCGATTGAAAATGAGCGAGCAAGAAAGATCGATTTCAGCCAAGCCATCGACGAATTTGCGGCTTGCAAAGGGAGAAAGCGGCGTTTTTAATGGTATTTACCAAATGACATATGTTGAACTAAAGCGAAAACATGTTTTGTATATTATCTAGTAAAACTGTAAAAAATTTAGAATTTTTTTATTTTGTTAGACTATTGTGATCCCGGCGGGGCCCCTTCCTTTCGGGGGCCCTGGGGCACCGCCCCACCTGCCCCATGCTAGCTACGGCCCTGCTTCCAGTATTTGTTATATAAAGCAATTGTCTCCTCTTCCAAAGTTTTTACAAACACCTTCATACAGTCATGTCCTGTAATTTATAAAAAGTAATAAAAATAATATTATTATTAATTTTAAAACTTATAATTTAATGTTTTGAATTTATTTACCTTCATTGGTTCATAATTTGTTCAGATACGGGTTGTATTTACGAGCTACATAAAACGAAACAGCACATGCCGTATGTTTCTGTACAGGCTTGGTGTACGAGGCGTTTGGATTATTAGAGACTGTGTGGTAATTTTCCAAAACCGCCTCAATATCCGCATAAATTACCACGGGTGGTGACAGTTTTTTATAAAAATTCTCAAATTTGGTTTTTTTTTTCTCAATTTCTACAAAAGTATCTTTCGGAATTTGAGTGATTTACTTGTGGTTTACACAATGTTTTTATACTTGTTATATATGCATAATGCAAACAATTATCTTTAGGATTTTCTATACCCAATATATCGATATGGTGGATTTTAACTTCTTTAGTCCTAATTGTAGGACCTTCTATGCGACCTTTATAAATTTCATATACATTTATGCTGTAATTTAATCTTTGTTACTCATATTTTATAATAGGTTGACTAATATCCAAAATTCCATAAAATGAAGTTCTGGGCAATTTTTCGCGAGCTAATTTTTTTTGAGCTGATGTATCAAAATTCAATTATATACTTTGTGTTATAGGAAAAATGTTATCATTTTGCCACACAAGTTTCCTTAATTCTGCTCTATGATTGGCAGAATGTAAATGAATTCATTCCTTAACGAAAGCATAATTTTGCTTACAATCGGGACAAAAATTCGTTTTACCAACTGGGCGGTTTGTCTAGCCCTTTTTAATGTTGTTGGCTGTTCTTCAATATCCATGGGATGTCCATCTTGGGGTTTAGTTTCCTGGGGCTCAACAGCCTTCCGTTTTACAATTGATGAGACTATATTCTACAGTAGGTCCTTGATTCCTGCGTCCTTGGATTTTTTGTCGTTGATTTTCATTCTCTTTTTCAGACTCTGTTGTTCGCGAACGATAGAAAACTTTCGCCAAACCGTTGCCCTGAGATTTCTTTTTTAACTCCGAGAAGGCATTTCGCGGTCTTTCACCTCGCTCATAATGGGTATAAACTCATTTACACTAATAATTTTAGAGCACAAGTCACACGCAACTTTCGACTCCTTTTATATATATATAAGATGACTTCCCTCTCTTTCTCATGACTTCCCTCTCTTTCTTTTAAGCGAACGGTCGTGTTTTTTTTGTGCGCACTGCGTTTAATTCACAATCTTAAAGCCTAAACCGTATCGCTTCGCGAGTGCTGTGGTATATTTGGAGTCGAATTAATAATTTGTCTAAATTCTATTCCAAGCATAGCTCAGCTCTGCTTCTTCCCCGGCTTATCTCTATTTCTGCATTTCTCTTTTGCACTATTCAAAGCTCTCGCTTCGGCTTCCTATTTGGCACAGTGCTTCAAGGTATTGTGTTTTTATAGGGTATTATAATTTTGTCCAAAAGTGTGCAACGCAGTGAAGGAGACATCTCCGACCCTATAAAGTATATATATTCTTGATCAGGATCACCTCCTGAGTTGATATGAGCATGTCCGTCTGTCCGTCTGTCTGTCTGTTTCTACGCGAACTAGTCTCTCAGTTTTAAAGCTATCGACTTGAAACCTTGCACACACCCTTCTTTCCTTTGCACGCAGTATATAAGTCGGAACGGCCCGGATCGGCCGACTATATCCTATAGCTGCCATATAACTGATTGATCGGAAATGGTATAATTTCGGTGTTTTTAGAGTTAGTTCAACTAACGTATAACGTACGTATAACGTATGTTCAACTAATGGTATAACTTCGGTGTTTTTAGAGTTAGTTCAAATTTGACATGAGAGCTATTTTTGGCAAAATAATACGACATGCCAAATTTCATAAGGATCGGCCGACTATACCTTATAGCTGTCATATAACTGAACGATCGGAAATGACCCAACTTTCGTGTTTTTGAAGATAGAAAGCTGGAACTTGGTACAGATTATATTCTTGGTCAGTTAATCCAAACCAAATTTCATAACGATCGGCCGACTATATCTTATAGCTGCCATATAACTGAACGATCGGAAATGGTTTTTGGTAGAAATACCAACTTTGGTACTTTTGAAGATAGATGCTTGAGACTTTTTTTAGATTTTGTATTGTAATAAATTCGATTATATATTCATATTCCCATAAGGATCGGCCAACTATATCCGATGTTTGCTATATATATCCGGTTTAAACTGCAAGGGTATATAAACTTCGGCTCCGCCCGAAGTTAGCTTTCCTTTCTTGTTTTTTTTTCGCGGTCTTTCAGAATTTGGAAATGGATTGTGCATCAATAGAAGCATCAGGTAGACTTCCAGTATTCATCATAAAGCTTAGAGGCCCAGACGACCGAGGGGCGCTCGAGGAGTTAGTAAGGAAATTTAAAATTCTATATTTTAAATAAGAGGGACAAGAAAGAGATGTAATAGAGTAGAGACCATTGTAGTTCGAACATAATACCCTAAAAGGGTTATGCAGTGCATATGTCGAACTACAATGGCTAAGGAACAGAGGACTAAAGTTTCGAGTCCTTCTATTAGGAATGTTAAAATTAAAGCGTGTTAGTAAATGCTGGCTATCTACATCCCCGTTAATAAGGTTATGCAGAAAAACTACACTGAGCATTGTCCTACGATTTGTTAACCTAGGTAAGTTTATAAGTAAAAGTCTGCTACTGTAGGATGGAAGCTGAAGATTTGCATCCCAATATAGAGCTCTAAGTGCAAATATTAAAAAGTTCTTTTGTATGGATTCTATGCGGTCCTTATGTACTCCATATTGGGGACTCCAGGCACATGAACCGTACTCTAGTATAGGACGGACCAAAGAAATAAATAATGTTTTGGTTAAATAGGGGTCATTAAATTCTTTTGACCACCTTTTGATAAAACCAAGGACTCCTTTAGCCTTATTAACCATTAAGGAAATATGGTCGGCACTTGTAAGTTTGATGTCTAATAGGATGCCGAGATCATTAACATGGGTTAAATTTTCTAAGGCAATCCCATTAATAGAATAAGTAGCTTGCAGAGGGCAAGAACGATAAAAAGACATATGTTTGCATTTTGATCCATTAAGTATTAGATCATTAGCTAAACACCATTCTTGAAAGTTATCAAGGTCAGACTGAAGACTGCCTTGGGCTGAAGGATTTGTACTGAAGACAAAGCTTTACATCATCTGCATACATAAGAACTAGAGAGTTCGTTGAAGCAGGGGGCAAGTCATTAATAAGAAGCGTGAATAATAGCGGGCCAAGTTGACTTCCTTGAGGGACGCCAGATGTAGCACGGACCAGACGGGACTGTATGTTTTTAAATAAGACTCTTTGTGTCCTTCCATCTAGGTAGCTGGAGATCCACGTTAAGAGGTCTTTAGGAAAACCCAGCATATTCAGTTTACTCAACAAGAGTGAGTGATTAACTGAATCAAATGCTTTGCTGAAGTCTGTGTGAATTACATCGGTTTGATATCCTTTACAAAAGCCATCTATGACAAAGGATGTCAACTCCAGTGAATTTGTGGTGGTGGAGCGACGCTTGATAAAGCCATGCTGACAGGGAGAGATGATCGAAGAGCATAGGTGTTGCAAGTGAGGGGAAATTAATTATTCAAATAACTTTGGAATTGCCGACAACTTAGAGATGCCTCTGTAGTTGGCAGCCTCAGACTTTTTCCCTTTTTTAGGGTAAGGAAATTATGAATGATTCCTTCCACTTAAGGGGAAAAATCTAGGTTTCCAAAGATAAGTTGAAAAGTCTAAGAAGAGGTTTGCACAGAGCCCTGGCACAGTATTTTAGCACACACCCTGGTACTCCGTCGGGGCCTGGCGAATAAATGGGTTTTACCCTTAAAAGACCAGATAATAAGTTGTTCTCAGAAAAAAACGGACAGAAAATAAGATTTGCTGCTTGAATGTTATATGCGTAAGGCTGATCAGTCAATTTAGGAGGAGAATAAGTTGTTTGAAAAAATTCTGCGAATAGATCGGCAATGGCCTGATCCGAAGTCGCAGAGAAATTTTCAAACGTAAGCAGGGGTGAAAAAGATACGTGTTTACGCTTAGTGTTTACAAAATTATAAAACTGCTTTGGATCCTGAGTAAATTAAGTCCGGCAGCGGTCAATATAATTCCTACAACATTCAGCGTTATGCACGGTAAAATTCGACCGAGCTAGTAGGTATCTTGAGAAATCAACACTACTGCAGGTTTTTTTATACTTAAGTAAAAGCTTTTTTGTTTTATTTTTTAGGGTAGTGAGGCACCTTGTAAAAGGATTTGTTGAAGCGGACGGATATTTCCAAGGCACACATGAGTCAAAAAATTTATTTAAAGTAAAATAAAATTTTTCTAAAGTGACATTAAGATCAGTGCACGCCAGAATATCAGACCAGTCAAATGTATCAATAAGGCTATTAAGTTTCTGAAAATCAGCTTTACGGAAACAGCGAATCTTATTTACCACGCTCGGAGACATCTGATTGTTACCAGGAGTGGTTTCGATTGAGACCTCCAGCGTGGGGTGATATGGATCCTTTGGGGTTGAAAGGGGAAAAGCTCTGGAGAGCTGGAAAGATGGTGAGTTATCGACGTTGGACCACTTTAATTCTGGGATATTAAAGTCGCCCACCGCTACGAGTTGGTCACGATCCGTCATAAGATTAGAGACGTATCGAATGGCGGACAAATGCTGCCAATATGTGGGCGGTTCAGACATAGGAGGTATATATGAACATGTAATGTATAAAGATTTCACGGACATAGTGATTTTAACGCAAATAAATTCTATGTCACCAAACTCTTGAGATTTCAACCTTCAGAAGCAAGAGTAGAGTCTACCGAAATGAGGACTCCACCTCCTCTTCGCTGAGATCGATCCCATCTAAAAGTGGTGTACTTACTTGGAAAAACTTTGGAGCTAAAGATCTCCGGATTTAACCAAGTTTCTGTTAATGGTATTATATGGGATGCAAAGAAAGAACTATCAGAATATAGCTCGGGGAGTTTGCTACGTAGCCCCCTAGTATTCTGATAGGTAAGAGTTAGTTAGAAAACTAGTTTTTTGGGTAAGTGGCCAAAGAAGAGGACGAGGGTTGGTCAGTGGTTCCGTAATTGGGAAGTCACACTCCCACTGGTTTATTAACTTTTTGCTTCACGGAACTAGGCTGATGTTCTTGGACGAAAAGATTCTCTGGCCAAAAACTGGGAGAACAAATCGTCTTGAACATCAGCCCGGGCACACGAATCTTGAAAGAAGACGTGCGCCTTGTATAATTATATTTAAATTTAATTATGTCCTCCACCTTTATATCGGCTTTAGTTTTGGCTTTGATATAAGCCGAGATATCAATCTCTGAAGTATCAGGGGCAAGCCGAGAAACAAATATATGTTTCGATGGAGGAATCACCTGTAAGGGTTTTGGTGTCGCAGGTACGAGAACTGCAGCATCAGTCGGTGCCGGTGGTCCGGACTGTGGAATACCCTTTTGGGTGACTCTAATGGGGGTTTCGTTCCCTAGGACCTGTGGCATCACTTGAAGGGATGCCATGGCGGACATATCAGACAATTGCTCATTATCCCTGAGAAATTCTGACGAATTTTTCTCAGTTCTAGCCCTTGGGGTGGCCAGAGATATAAGCAGCTGCATTAATGTCGGCTGAGCAGGCTGAGGCGGATCAGAAACAGCGGATTTCTTACGCTTAGGAGACTCCGTAAGTAGCTGAAGGCTGCTAAACTGATTGTCGCTATGACAATTGCCGTAGCTGCAAGAACGAGGATAAAGAAGAATCACTAAAACAGCCACTGGCCATTGCCAAAAATAACTAGGAAATAAATTTTTTGTCAACATCTCGGAGGTGTCAGTCGAAGCTCTCTACAAGATACAGAACATCACAAAATCGTCAGGATGGGCGAACGAATAATTAGGATTCTCCAGAATACGGGAAGGGAAGATCTTTAATGCGGTATCATAGGACCCAATACGGTTTAATTGTGTCAGATTTTCAATACAAAAGCCACCTCAACTTAGCCTAAGTAACCTAACGGCCAGCACGTAGGTTCCTCTCTAGTGGAAAAAGTTGATAAGCTACTCGGATTTCGTTTCGTTTCCAGACTTCAGTAAAGCATTTAATTAAGAATTAAGCCGGTCCGGGAATTTTTGGGTCCGCTATTCGCTTTTATCTATATATATAAAAATCAATTGCTGTTCGTTAGTCTCGCTAAAACTCGAGAATGGCTGAACGGATTTATCTTATCTTGGTCTTGAATTATTTGTGGAGGTCTAGGGAAGGTTTAAAAGGTGAGAAAAATTCGAATAATTTCCGGGAAAATCCTCAAAACAGTATTTTTCTATTTCCCATACAAACGTTTTCTAAATAAAATGGAGAGTCAATTTGTAATTTATTACCGCTGTATAAAGTTCAAATTCGCATGCGCGTTGGAGGATCTAATATCGCGTTCCGAAACTCAACAAAAGTGAAAGTGAATCGCGAACGCGACAAAATTGCATAGTCTCACAGCTTCATATAGCTTCGAGAAAATTAATTTTAGCTAACTTCAGTTGTTAATCTGTCCGATTATTTTTTTAATAAGACTATATAGAAATCGAAAGATAAATCTTAAGTTTTGTCACAAACGTTAAATTATAAATCTTAAGTTAAATTTCTGAACGCAATCATAATATTTGACATTAGATTTGACGCAGTGGCGCAGTTACGTGAATCACAATCGAAAGATGCACAAGAAAATGTCAAATGAAAATGTCAAAATGTCAGCAGCTAGGCTTGAGCGAACACGATTGAGAGTTAGGCAAACGCGTTCTGCAGCAATTGATTTGATTCGGATGTTTAATTAATAATGCCGCGACCAAGACGATCGAATCTTTCCCGACAAAGCCGTAATGCAAGAAGAATACAAAATACTGCAAATGAAAGGACTGAAGAAGAACAAGAAATTGCACGTGAACAGCGCCGCAATAGTATGGCTCGACTTCGTGCTTCTCAATCACGAGAGCAAAGTGAAGCAGCCCGTGAAACAGCTCGGTTGGCAATGCAGAATCGTCGAGCGAACAACAGAAGTCAACAAATAGATAATTTGCGACGCAGAACAAGATATTTAGCTGATTTGAATTGAGCTGCGTTTCGATACAATTGCAGCAATGATTACAGCTTGCATCCTAGCGTTTGCATTGGGCAAATGGACGTTGTTTGCGAGTATTGTGGTGCATTAAAGTTTTCCGGAGAAACGCCTGGATTATGCTGCGTTAATGGTAAAGTGAAATTGCCAGTGTTGACTCCGCCACATGAGCCATTGTATTCATTGCTTTGCGGCGAAACACAAGAATCACGCCACTTTCTTGCAAATACTCGAAAATACAATAGTGGTTTCCAAATGACGCCATTTGGGGCAGACATTATCGAAGAAGGAGGTTTTAATCCGACATTTAAGGTATTTATTTTTGTACTTACATAGAATGTAGTTAAAGAATCTGGTTTTTATTTTGTAGATACAAAGACAGATTTACCATCGAATTGGATCATTACTACCTTTCGAAGATACACAGAATAAATTTTTACAAATATATTTCATGGGCAACATGGAAGAAAAACTTGATCGACGCCTAGGGATCAATGCAGGAATGAAGCGAGCAATTCTTCAAGACTTGCAGTTTCTGCTTCATGAACATCATGCGTTGGTCAGGTTGTTTAAGAGTGCTTTAGAGCGCATGCCAAATGATGACTATAGAGTTGTCATCAAAGCAGATAAACGACCATCTGGAACACACGAACGCACATTTAATGCTCCAACAGTAGTCGAAGTTGCCATCCTGATTGTTGGTGAACAATTGGAATGATGGTGTTTTGATAATGAACAATTATCAAAATAATCCAGATGCAGTGTGCAACATAAAAACAATCGTCTATGGGCATAGTGCCCATATTTTGGATGAATGCACTATAGGACGTAAAAATTCGCTTGGGGAATTGCATTGGTCATTTAGGGATATAAGGAACAATGATAAACTATTTTACGTCCTTTTGTTACTCCTTTCAGGCGTTCACGGTTAACGTACGCTGATGAATTCAATGCTTACTTAAAATCATCGCAACTGTGGCGTAATGTTGAAAAAAAACTGACCAAGAATATGCACGATCAAATGCTTCAGGATCCATCTTTTCTCTAAATAACTGTTAGATATTGGCGAGGGTAATTTTGCTGTACGTGAAAATACTGGATGTACTTGAAATACTGAAAAGCATTTATTAACCAAAATAAATGAAGAAAAAACAGCTAGCCCTTATAGAAAACAAAAAAGGGCAAAACAACGTTTGACGGGGTCGCTAGTATGTATATAGATCCCAATTTCATATGCAGACAAACAAGTATTTTATAGAGTTAAATTTAATACAAGTAACTTTTTATTTTACTGACATTGAAAATTATCAATGACCAAACAAAATTAAAGTTTTTATTATTGTGCTAAAAATGATAATTAACGTATGTGTAAGACCAAATTAAGTGTTTCAATGTTCATTGAGTTCCTCAACTTAGATTTTACAAGGTTCATCTGGCTAAAAACTCGTTTGAGGTTTAATTACAATCGAAGCTAACGCTTTAAATCGGTGATTACCTCTCGAAACGACGTTTACAATGAGGAGAGGCGACTGTTCTGGAGTCATTCTCGGAGGCACCCCAATTCCAGCCAGCCCTACACCCAAATATCTGGGTATGACCCTGGATAGAAGGCTCACCTGGAAA
Source organism: Drosophila bipectinata (assembly GCF_030179905.1). Taxonomy (NCBI): domain Eukaryota; kingdom Metazoa; phylum Arthropoda; class Insecta; order Diptera; family Drosophilidae; genus Drosophila; species Drosophila bipectinata. The sequence goes on along the minus strand of NC_091734.1, from coordinate 23,407,355 downwards.
ACTCACTTGCTGCGCAAACGGACGCAAATCCGGATCAAGCTACGTCAGCTCAACTGGCTCATTGGAAGGAGGTCCAGGCTGAAGCAAAGGGTCAAGCTTCTTATATATAAAGCCATTGTAAAGCCAGTCTGGACCTATGGTATCCAGCTATGGGGAACGGCGTGTCTAAGCAGCCAAAATATCATCCAGATCGCCCAAAACAAAGCTTTAAGAGCTATAACCGGAGCTCACCTGTACCACGATAACGCAACAATCCACGCCCAACTGGGAGTCCCATCCGTGAAAGCAGAAGTTCAGCGATTCGCCAACAGATACGTGGAGAGACTGGATCGACATCCCAACCCTGAGGCCATCAACCTGTTAGACAACAGCTACACCACTAGGAGGCTAAAACGGACTCACCCACTGGACCTTTGCCAGTCGAACGAATGGGACTAAGCTGCATTTCTAGATTTATCCACGCCCACTAAAGGGTTCACCATAAAATTCTAATTGAAACGTCAAGGCTTAAACAAAAATTAAAGTTAAAAGTAGTTCGTAGGAAAAGCAAAAATCATATTTGTACATTATAACATATTACTCAATATTCCAATAAGCTAAGGTATCATCAAAAAATTTAATTATTGTTCATAATTCCGGACAGATTTTAAATGTAACTTTTGAATGATTGATAATACAAAAAAAAAAAAAAAAAAACCTCTCGAATCCACACGTTTTAGTAGTGCTGCCCAAATTTTAACAAATACTATAGGTTGCTAGTTTAATTTAAAAAAATGGCAAATTTCCTGCCAGCAGCTAGCTCAAAATTGTTCCTGCATTTGACGGTTGAAAAATGCCAGATCTGGCCGGTAAAAGGCTAAGTTGGCAGCACTGCCCATGAGTTAGAATGCTTTCTTGCTCTCTGACTCCCTCTCACTTCATTCGTTGTTTTTCTTGTACTCATTCATTCTATTCCATTCGGATGTATTCTATGGCTGAGGCAATAAGAATGTATTCCTGCAGACCTTTGATGGATATTCCTGAACGTTGTTAGAATGATTTAAATTGTGCCGAAGTGAAACTCGGTTCGTTATCCTTCAAAATAGTTTAATCAAGTGGAAATGTTTGAAGTATTTCAAAAGCCTTGAGTCAATGTCAGCCTTACGTTCTCAAACCTTTGGAGAGGGTATTCTAATTTTGGTTAAAAGTGTGCAACGCAGTGAAGGAGACATCTCCAACCCTTTAGAGTAAATATGTATATTCTTGATCAGGATCACCTCCTGAGTTGATATGAGCATGTCCGTCTGTCTGTCTGTTTCTACGCGAACTTGTCTCTCAGTGTGAAATTTATCGTCTTGAAACTTTGCACACACCCTTCTTTTCTTTGCACGCAGTATATACAGTATACGGAACGGCCGGGATTGACCGACTATATTCTATAGCTGCCATATAACTGGTTGATCGGAAATGCTATAACTTCGGTGTTTTTAGAGTAAGAGAGTTGGGATTTTGCTATATTTGACAAAATAATACGAACCACCAAATTTCATAAGGAACGGCCGACTATAAATTATGTTTTAACTGTGGAGCCACGCGCTGTCCCTCGCCGCTGTTTGGAGAGTGAGAAGTTGCGATCCAATTGCCACCGTGGCTGATCTGGGAGAGGGGGTGATGACGCAATTGCCACCGTGGCTGGCTGCTCTTATGGATGAGCCGGGCGGTTGCCACTGGCTCTCTTCTCTCTTCTTATGAAGACTACGTCGGGAATAACTAACTCCGTTGTTAACGGCCCTTAAGGCTCGATATCCAATTTCAATTAATAAAGTAAATGTTGACGGCCAATGCCGGAGTTTTATTTTCAAGCCAATGCTCTTTATTGAATGTCAAGAAAAAACTGAAAACATAAAAGACTTTACGTAGCCTATGCGCGGCCGGTAAGCCGACCGCTCGTGTAGCAAAGTTCTGACACTAGCAAAATCAATATAACTCACCATACAGTGCACTAATAAGAACCAGGCACAGCCCCTAAAGATGTTTCTGCTAATTTTGCAACTGAACAGTCTGCATCTAGCTTTCTTTGAGCTCGGACGTTTACTTTTTCGCTCATGTCGCCTCTCGTTTGCACCGAGTACAGTGCAGAAGTTACTGCTACCCAACTTCGTGGTTATGAGGACGTTCGGTGCGCGTCGATCTGCCGGCACGGCCCCTAAAGATGTTTCTGCTGATTTTGCAACTAAGCACTAAGGTGATCCAATTATCACCCAAGATCTGTATCGTCTTATGATTACTCCTTAACAGTGTTAACAACTCTCCCCTTAGGAATATGACCGTCCCCGGTCATCTGGAATTTGTCGACGACTTGCTGGATCTCGAGTCTCGTCTCCTCCTTAGCATCATGATGAGTAGGAAGGAGCAGCTGATGAGAAGACTGGCTCCCAAGCCGACCGCGAACCAGGTGTCGATTGTTCCAGCCGATTTCACTTCTTCCTTAAGCCCTTGGATAACCTCCAAGTTTTAGTTGTTAATTCTTTGGAGAAGTGGCAAGCTTAGTGTGGAATCGTGGCCGATGATGTTGAGTAACGGAGATACCGCCGTGCCCGGAGTTTTTCTTATGGCTTCACGTTGGTTTGAGTATTTGGTGCCATTGATGAAAGGCACTCGCTCGAGGGCTTAGGTGGCTGGCTTGCGTCTCGCATAGTGCGGTACTCCCCGCGTGTAGGCCTCGAGCACAAGTATCATGGGTCGCCAACTAGCAAAACGACGCGTAAGTTGTTGTTACGCAATCGGTTACTGCTAATACGTTTGCATAACATTGCATTCGGCTACTGTGTTCTCCTTCAATTGCAGTATGGTATGTTTGTGTGATACATGGAAGATCGTGACTTATTTACAAATAGTTTTAATCTTAAGGTATGCGATTAGCACATGGATTATACAATCGGAGTATATGGACGCCTCTGGAAGGCTAATGATGGGGACTTCTATGGGGTGATCAACAAATACAGACTTCAAATCGTTTTGATTAAAAATTTGCAAGTGGCTTTTGCAAGTGAGACTGTAAGCATTCCGTTTTAAATCTCGGTTATTAGTATTCTATTTCTGGCCAAAAGTACCTCGTACAGGTGAGAAGTGTCAACTTTATTAACGGCCTCTGTTAATCCATTAATTTTATTCTGGGTCTGCGTTTTTCTTACAGCCTGCCGGTTATTTGAATCAATTAAACGTGCCTTGGACACTTCTAGCATATCGAAGTTGGCCGCATCATGTGTGCCCGCAATTACTTTGAGTGCGGTGCCAATGAAGTCTAGGCTCCTGGCCATCCTATGGTGTATTTTTAAGACAGACAATAAACTTCTAACAAGTTCGGTATCTACGTCTTTTTTTTTTTAAATACTTAAATTTGAAAAAAACTCACAAGAAAACTAAACAACAAGAAAGGAAAGCTAACTTCGGTCGGAGCCGAAGTTTATATACCCATACAGTTAAATCCGGATATATATCGCAAACATCGGATATAGTTGGACGATCTTTATGAGAATATGATAATATAACCCAATTTACTATAATACAAAATTTAAAACAAGTCCCAAACATCTAACTTTAACAATACCAAAGTTGGTATATCTACCAAAAACCATTTCCGATCGTTCAGTTATATGTCAGCTATAAGATATGGTCGGCTGATCGTGAAATTTGGTAGGTAGAATTATCTGACCAAAAATAGAATCTGTGTGAAGTTCCAGATTTCTTTCTTCAAAAACACGAAAGTTAAGTCATTTCTGATCGTTCAGTTATATGGCAGCTATAAGATATAGTCAGCCGATCCAAAAATATCTCTCACCTAAAATTTGAACTCTCTAACTTTAAAAACACCAAAGTTATACCATTTCCGATCAATCAGTTATATGGCAGCTATAGGATATAGTCGGCCGATCCGGGCCGTTCCGACTTATATACCGCGTGCAAAAGAAAGAAGGGTGTGTGCAAAGTTATAAGACGATAGCTTTAAAAATCTGAGAGACTAGTTTGCGTAGAAACAGACAGACGGACATGCTCATATCAACTCAGGAGGTGATCTTGATCAAGAATATATACTATATATATACTTTAATAGGGTCGGAGATGTCTCCTTCACTGCGTTGCACACTTTTGGACAAAATTATAATACCCTCTGCAAGGGTATAAAAACCGGTTATAAACCATGCATTCGCGAAAAAATACTTTTATTATAATTTACCTTTCGGTCAACCCTCTCATTATTAAGGGGTTATAAACAGTTGTACCGCGCAAAAATGTACATGTTTCTGGGTACTTAATTAAATTTTTTCATAAAAAAATATAAAAAATATAAAAAATAAAAAAAATATACTTAACAAAAATTTTATAGCCGAATTCCCGGTTTTTATATAAAAGAATTTTTTCCATGGTGTCTTGCGGTGGACAACATTTCTCAAAAACGGTTCATCCGAAATCCAAAATTCAAAAAAGTTTAGTTAGTATATTGTATTGTCTAGTCCGTGAACGAGGGATTTTTAAAAATTTTGATTAAAAAAAATGGCGACGTTTTTAACGAAAAATGTATTTTTTCAAGGTATAAGATTTTCGTTTTTTGTGCGTTGAAAAAAGAGTTTTCAAAAAAATTAAAAATCCCTCGTTCACAAAAAAATATAAAAAATATAAAAAATAAAAAAAATATACTTAACAAAAATTTTATAGCCGAATTCCCGGCTTTTATATAAAAGTATTTTTTCCATGGTGTCTTGCGGTGGACAAGATTTCTCAAAAACGGTTCATCCGAAATCCAAAATTCAAAAAAGGTTAGTTAGTATATTGTATTGTCTAGTCCGTGAACGAGGGATTTTTAAAAATTTTGATTAAAAAAAATGGCGACGTTTTTAACAAAAAATGTATTTTTTCAAGGTATAAGATTTTCGTTTTTTGTGCTTTAAAAAAAGAGTTTTCAAAAAAATTGAAAATCCCTCGTTCACGGACTAGCTAATATCAAAATTAATAAGTGGTTAAAATTTGGTGTTGATCAGATTAGTAGTTTTTTAGTAATCATGTCCACCGCAAAGGTAATTTCCCAAAAAAAAGATTCTGAGATAATAGCGTTTAAAGTTTCAAGTTTGTTCAAGTTTTATATGCAGATAGTGCGCTATAAATAGCTACAGCTTCGGTTCTAATGCTCCGATCGTTACGGTTTCAAAGCAAGAGAATGCCCATGAGCAGTGCTGCCAACTTTTCTGGACAATAAAATGCTAAAGTAACTTTGAAAACCTGCTAGACAGCACGTGCTGAATTTAAAGAAAACCAGAAAAAAGACATTTTAGTTTGGTGTAGTTTTGATGAATATTTTTGAATATTTTGAACATTGAACTGATAGAAAATTATTGAGCTCAATGAAATCGATATTTCCCTCAGCAGTGTACGAGTTGTTTGTACCAATCATGTCATGATCATGTTCAAGTACTTTTAAGGCACTTCGAAATTGTGGAAACATTTAGTTGCCCGTCGCAATCCATAACTGTGAATATACAAGTATATTAATTAATGTATAATAAGAAGTTTTTCGGGTCAAGCAGCAAGCAACTAGTTTCAATAATTAATTATTAGCCTAAGCATTGTTGGTCGCAAGCCGACTCCTTTTCGGCCGCTCGGCTTTAACTAATTCGGCATCTAAAGCTAGCGAGCATCCGCTCAGCACATTATCGAACGTCTGCGTCACTCTAGTTCGTTGTCTTATTTCGCTCGCACCCTAAATTGGATTTCACAAATATCTATATATATAAAAGAAAGTCGTGTTATGTTACACCACTTATAACTCAAGAAAGGCAGAAGATTTTTGAGTGAAAATTGGTAGGGAGGTAGCTTATAGCCAAGAGACGGACGTAGGATACTTTTTATCCCGTTCGACAGTTCCTCCCGTGCCCATACTTTTTTATTTAGGCAGACAGCTAAGAAGAAAATGTCAAATGAAAATGTCAAAATGTCAGTTAGAAACTAAGTCAAATTCAAAGTCAGGCTCTCAAATTTAACAACGAACCAAAAGGATTGTGTTGCGCTTCCGGGAAAGTGAAATTGCCTCAACTTGAAGCACCACCAGAGCCTCTGCACTCTCTATTGTATTTGTAAGAAATCAATATTAAAACTATTTCTATTAAATAAATAATTAACAAGTGGATTGAAGTGAAGTGAAGTTTAGTTAATAATGCCGCGACCAAGACGATCGAACCTTTCCCGACAAAGCCGTAATGCAAGAAGAATACAAAATACTGCATATGAAAGGACTGAAGAAGAACAAGAAATTGCGCCGCAATAGTATGCTTCTCAAATAGATTTTAATTTGCGACGCAGAACAAGATATTTAGCCGATTTGAATCGAGCTGCGTTTCGATACGATTGCAGCAATGATTACAGCTTGCATCCTAGCGTTTGCATTGGGCAAATGGACGTTGTTTGCGAGTATTGTGGTGCATTAAAGTTTTCCGGAGAAACGCCTGGATTATGCTGCGTTAATGGTAAAGTGAAATTGCCAGTGTTGACTCCGCCACATGAGCCATTGTATTCATTGCTTTGCGGCGAAACACAAGAATCACGCCACTTTCTTGCAAATACTCGAAAATACAATAGTGGTTTCCAAATGACGCCATTTGGGGCAGACATTATCGAAGAAGGAGGTTTTAATCCGACATTTAAGGTATTTATTTTTGTACTTACATAGAATGTAGTTAAAGAATCTGGTTTTTATTTTGTAGATACAAAGACAGATTTACCATCGAATTGGATCATTACTACCTTTCGAAGATACACAGAATAAATTTTTACAAATATATTTCATGGGCAACATGGTAGAACCACTTGATCGACGCCTAGGGATCAATGCAGGAATGAAGCGAGCAATTCTTCAAGACTTGCAGTGTCTGCTTCATGAACATCATGCGCTGGTCAGGTTGTTTAAGAGTTGTCATTGAACATTTAAAATAATCCAGATGCAGTGTGCAACATAAAAACAATCGTCTATGGGCATAGTGCCCATATTTTGGATGAATGCACTATAGGTCGTAAAATTGGAATGGGGAATTGGATTGGTCATTTAGGGATATAAGAAACAATGATAAACTACGGCCCTTTACGGCCCTTTGTTACTCCTTTTAAGGTGTTCACGGTTAACGGACGCTGATGAATTCAATGCTTGCTTAAAATCATCGCGACTGTGGCGTAATGTTGAACAAGAACTGACCAAGAATAAGCGCGATCAAATGCGTCAGGATCCACCCTTTCTCTAAACAACTGTTAGATATTGGCGAGGGGAATTTTGTGGTACATAAAAATACTGGATCTACTTGAAATACTGAAAAATATTTATTAACCAAAATAAATGAAGAAAAAACAGCTAGCCCTTATAGAAAACAAAAAAGGGCAAAACAACGTTTGCCGGGGTTGCTAGTTTGAAATATAAAAATTAAATCATATTAATTCAATAGCTATCTTGTAAGTTAGCTAAATTAGTTAAATAAAACTATTCATTTAGCTTAATATGCTGATTGGAAGAATATATTACTTACATAGATTTCAAATATTTTATACCCACTTCAAGTGTGAAATCACTTCTATCAATTTCTTGACGCTTTGTAAATTTTTGTCTTAAATTTATTTTTTACTTATATTGATATATTTCAGGAGCTCATATCGATATGACTAGAAGTTTATTGTATCTGGATAGTTTAAGAGAGATCGACTGACATAGCCTCTATTATAAATGGTAAATAAATGTAGTTCTAAATATAATTTATTCAATAAAATAATATAAAACATATAATATAAAAAAGCGACCCCAAAAACATATGGTAAACATGATGAGCCCAGAACTCGGAAAACAAAAATTTTATCAAGTTTTTGAGGTTATGTCGTTACCCTGACATTCTGGAGTTTTTTAGACCTCGGATTCGGATTCAGCGACCCTGAAAACATATAATAAACATGTTCTGACCCACGGACTCCAATATAATTTTCTATGAGGTTTTTTGAGGTTATGTCAGAACCCTGACGTGCTGGGGTTTTTTGGACCTCGCACTCGGATTCAGCGACCCCGAAAACATATAGTAAACATGGTCTGACCTCCAGACCCGAAAAAATATTTTATTTTTGTGTGGCTGTGTAATGATTAGTGTAATGTTTATTTATTGAGGCTTACGTTTGTACAAAGCGCTTAGTTGGTCGTAAGCCGACTCTCTCTCGGCCGCTCGACTCAACGGACCTTTCTTAAGAGAGTTTTAGCTCCGCAATGCCTAGGTCGGGCCGCCATCTCCATTATCGAGAGCTTTAGCTTCGCGTATGACTAGTCGGGCCGCCCTCTCTGTACAATTACTTGAGTCCCTGCATGCACCATAAGCTGGTCTATCTGCTAATCATCCGGCTTCATCTGCATGCAGGAATAAACATTTATAACGTTTTAAATTACATAAATTCGTCTTTTATGTTGGTGCGGATTACGGCATTGAAAACAATGACCGCAATGACCAAACACAACCTTTTCGTTGTATTGGCTCCTTCAAGTACGCTGGAAATGATCGTCAAACCATTGTTTTTCTGCCGTGTATGTTGTGTCAGAGTTAATTTGATCGAGATCGAAAAAAACCTTCACCAGAGAATCCAGATTTTGTCATCAGACAAATAGTCCAATGGTTGACACATGTGACATTGTTTCACAGCTATGGCTAAACACGATTCATCCCAATTGAGTGAGATGAGCAATAGGTTGATTTGTAGCTTTTTTCCGTAAATCTGGCAGCAACAAATATGGTATTAGATCTACTCCGAATAAAGAGTCGATACGACCTCGCCTGGTAAAAGTGGAATCGGCCAAGCGTATTCCCTGAAGATGCTCACATGTATCCACGTTGACATTGCTTCTTGGTAAATAAGATGTTAGAGTTGAGGACATACGTCGGTCGCACCAGATGGTGAAATTAAGCATAAGCTCATGTACCAAGCTTATGGAGAATTTTGTACTAAACCTGGTCGTCTTTAAATAGTTGCCGATCCCAGTGATCTGAGCTGTGACCCGGTGAGGCGAAAGTCCCAGCAGCTGAGTGACTCAGATCGATGATTAAAGTGCCCTCAGAGCCATGATCGATCGACTAAAGGTGTGGCCAATGAAATTGAATGAGTCGACTGGGCGGCAGGGGCCATCAGTACTGTAAGGGAATCGGGAGATTAAAGAGGCTTGTCGACTTGTTCATTGCTGCGTACTGTACAGCCGGTTGTGTTCCAGTATAAATCGTGGAGAAGTGAAGCAGGGTATGGTGAGGATTTCCGCATTGTAAAGAATTTTTTTGCGGCGATAAGGGATGAGTGATGCTAAGGCAATTTCGGCATACCTTTGTATGATCCAAAACTTGTTTGCTGGCAAAGCAATCTTTAGACAGAAAGTTAGAACATCGCCGCAAAATGTGGGGGCCCATGCAGTTTTTGCAAGAGATGGGACCGCTGGTTCTTGTCGTGGAGCGCGCTGCTTGTAGTAGCCGGAACTCTTTTGCTTGGGATTATGTCGTTGGTAATTAGTCGACTTGTTGATCGCTGAGTTTTGAGTGGGTTGAGAAGATTTCCGGTTCTTAATGATGTTCATGCTGACGAAGTTTTCCAAATCTACGATACTCGGAATGTCTCGAGAGTTCCCCAAGGTATGCTCTCAGGTGTGTAAAGTTTCCGTAGGCAGTCTTTTGATTAAATGATGGACTACCCGTTGCGTGAAAGAATGGATGTTTGTTTTTTGACGGTTGAGTTTGATGCATGAATTGTAAACGTAGGTTATCATAGCGTTTAATGACAAGGTCTCATGTGATCCGTTTTGGTTCATTTGGTTTACATCTTTGACCTGCTCTTAAAACAATACTTGCTTGAGGAAATAAAACCGCTGAACATTTGATAACGCCTGGTTCTGGTGAACCAAATTGCATACTTTCCAGAAAAGTTTGGTACTAAAAACTTTGGAAGGTGGACTGCCGCCACAGGGCCGAATATTTTAGGAACAGGCGTTGCTTATTGCTTGGCACACGTTGGAAGCTGGCTGGGTAAAAGTGTGGATTCCGTGGATATTAAAGGGAACACTTTGATACATTTCCCTTCGAACTGGTTTATTTTATTTTTGTAATAATAAAAAAAATGTTAGGCAAGGTAAATAAACGTTGTTTATTTCATAATAACGATGAAGCAAAAAGCAATATCATGTTTCTTAATAGCTGTGAGGAACAAACCTTGTATGGTTGAGTTAGGTGCTGTGTTAGGTCGAGTAAGGACCCACAGGAGATCCTTATTGGAATAAATTTATTTTTTATTTATAATAAATTAAGACATAAACTGTCTTTTAAAATTGGAAATCACATGTCAATATCATAAATAATATATGTAAATCTGAAAAATTTTCAAACTTGATTTGCCGTTAGGTCAATTTAGCTAAATTATGCAATATAGGTCTCCAGCACTGTTTTAACTCAGTAGCTTCAAAAGTATCCAAGAAAAATGCATAGAAATGCATTGAAGCAGTGATCGGCACCTAACACATTGATGATATTTAAACACATTAGTATTAAAAACGAAAAGCAGAAAGTAGGCTGCAAGCATAGCGTTTCACACATTTATACTGTTTGTATGGCAGAGCTCGGGCAGAGAAATTTACTATGCCCGCGGGATAGAGCCATGCCGACCACTGCATTAAAGGAATATAAATTTAATCTGATAAATAAAATCTAAAAGATCTAAAATTACCCGTATCTCATAGATTAATCATTGTTTGTTTTTTTTTTTTGTAGTTTTTATATCTAATAAACAAAATTCTCTAGACCATGATACAATTATACAAGGTAGTCCATTCCACTGACATATTGTTCGAGTTTGGTCCCTTAATTTCAAACTGTCAAATTGAAAGGTGATTTTTTTTTTCAAAACTTTAACCTTTAAGTGGCCAAACAAAAAAAATGACTTTTTGCAGTTCTGGTCGCAAGCACGTACTAGGCGTAAAGTTTGTTTTTTTTATTTTTTTAAACTAAAAATTTTAAACAGACATTGTTAAACGCCGCTGAGCAGGTTGATATTTGTGTAAATATAAAAAAAAAATATTTTAAGATATTTACATATATACATTAGAAATAAGAACTTAATCAAGAGAATGGCTGTCCAAAAACAAAGAATTATATCAAATTCAAAACTAATTAAAACAAAATTATAAACACTACAACTCTTGTCATAACTAAGAAAAACTTTTAGCCCCATGCCCCGTGTGAGGGTTAATCAAAGTACTTTATAGCCGTTTCACTTGCACTATTCAACGCTTACTATGTTAAAATTTAAATAAGAGACTTAAGTCAACGAATGGACTACCTTGTATAATTGTATCATGCTCTAGAGTCTAGACTATGTAAAATACCAGTGACGGTATACCAATTTCGTGACGAAAATGTTTTAAATAGGTATATAACATTTTAAATTACAAAATTTTCTTAGACGGCACGAGGCTTAGTTACATTACATTTTTTTATTTTTCACGTACAAAATAGGAATACTTTTATACCCGGTAATGTAAGACTTTTGAAAAACTTTTGATGCCAAATTTGTATAAATTTATTTTCTATTAACTATATAAAAAAATTATAATTATTATATCTAAAAAACAAATTTTATCCAAATCGGCTGATTTTTAAAGGAGATATTCCCATATACATACCACTTCCCATACAAACGGGATAAAATTTTGAACGCGTGGGTCTCGAAGACTTTAAGAGATGGAGCTATCCGATTTGCAACTTGGACTCGCATAGTATTCGTGGAGATCAAGTTTGTGTAAAAATTTTGCCACGCCCACTCCCTTCTCTATAACAGAAATCTGGTTGTAGCGCCAGTTCGTCATTGTATTTTGAAATTTTTTTATGCCATAATGTTCCAATAGTTAATCTACACTATATCAGGCAAATCGTATAATTTTTAGAGGAGATGTGAATTTTTTATTCAGCTTCCCTACTGAATCGGTAGTATGGCCGTAGGTATTAGTAGTGGGTTTGCCAAGCTTTTTTGCTCAGGCACAAGGCATTTCAGGAGATCTAAAAATTGCGCTTGTATTAAAGACAAATTTTGGCTTCCTTTAAGAAAAACGTTATGGATATGTATCATTATATTTTAAAAGTTTTGGAAAATGGCGGCGAGTGCTTGAATATTTTAGACAATTTAAAATGAGATGTGAAATATTTTCCACTGGATTGCATGTGTCGCAAATAGCATAGTCAAAAACATTCATTTTTGATAGAGTGTACTTATCGAACGCATGTTTGCTAAAGATTCTATTTAATCGTTTTGTGTCTATACGGTCGAAAATATCCGTGTTATAAATCCAAGGTTTTTTGGTCATGAAAGGCCTAAAGTTTGAATAGCCCTTATTACGTTCCATAGAGAATACGTTATAGTCTCTTTCCCAATCATCTTGAATATAATGAAATATATACATAGTTGATCGCATCATTCAATGTCCATATAACATATTTAAAGGAGCCGTGTATAGAAGCGTTCTTTGCTGCTCTATCAGCAATTTCGTTTTCCCAACTAATTGGGTATGTGGTGAACTACAACCTTTGAAAGCATACAAAAATTTTCTATTTTGGAGAATATTTCCTGGGCAATATAATTGCTGGAGCAGTTATTTTGTAGAGCTTGAATAGCGCCAGACTTTCCTTCAGTATGTCTATCTTCGGAAAGCAGTTGGAAATTGCAAAATCAATTGCTTTTTCCAAGGCTAGAAGTTCAGCGGTCATAGACGACAGCTTTTTATTAGTAAAGAAACTATTAACAGTATTTGAATTTAATTGAACAAATGCATAACCTGTAAAATTTTCCGAAACTGAACCGTCCGTGTAATTTCCATGTGCATGTTATTAAAAGAATTCAATTTTTCGTTTAGTAAAGTAAAAATATTGACTTAATTAGCTTGTTATACCCTTGCAGAGGGTATTATAATTTTGTCCAAAAGTGTGCAACGCAGTGAAGGAGACATCTCCGACCCTATAAAGTATATATATTCTTGATCAGGATCACCTCCTGAGTTGATATGAGCATGTCCGTCTGTCTGTCTGTCTGTTTCTACGCAAACTAGTCTCTCAGTTTTAAAGCTATCGAAACTTTGCACACACCCTTCTTTCCTTTGCACGCAGTATATAAGTCGGAACGACCCGGATCGGCCGACTATATCCTATAGCTGCCATATAACTGATTGATCGGAAATGGTATAACTTTGGTGTTTTTAGAGTTAGAGAGTTAAAATTTGACACGAGAGCTACTTTTGGCAAAACATTACGACATGCCAAATTTCATAAGGATCGGCCGACTATATCCTATAGCTGCTATATAACTGAACGATCGGAAATGACCCAACTTTTGTGTTTTTGAAGATAGAAGTTTGGGACATTTTTAGGTTTGGTTTTTGTATTATAATAAATTGGGTTATATTATCATATTCTCATAAGGATCGGCCAACTATATCCGATGTTTGCGATATATATCCGGTTTTAGCTGCAAGGGTATATAAACTTCGGCTCCGCCCGAAGTTAGCTTTCCTTTCTTGTTTTTTGTTGACACAGGTACCTTTAAAAAAATGTGGTCTAGGGATAATTTGCGAGGGAAAGTATAAATAGGGTTGATGGGAGCAATATGATTAAAAATGTTTATATTTTTAGTATAGATTCTACTTTAAGAGTAAAGTAATTCAAAGTAAAGTAATTCTACTTTACTTTGTTGACATAGGTACCTTTAAAAAAATGTGGTCTAGGGATAATTTGCGAGGGAAAGTATAAATAGGGTTGATGGGAGCAATATGATTAAAAATGTTTATATTTTTAGTATAGATTCTACTTTAGGTGGTTTAGGTGTATGAGTATGAAAGAGGTAAGAGTGAAGCAGTGTGAAGCCTGCACGTGAGAGATTTGGCTAACTCTTTAGCTCAGCAGCTTTAGCTGAGCTACTCTGGTAGCTCAGCAGCGAGATGATAAATAATTTTGACAGGAGTTGATTTAATTAGGCCTAATGCTTTTTTTTTTTTTTTTTTTTTTTAACTTTGCTTTTATTTCTTGAATCTTCTCTTTGCGAGACTAACAAGAGGTGTATCAAATCTCATATTTTTAACTTAACTAACAGTCATATTGACTGATACGGAGTTAGACGGCCCTAAAAATCGATTGCTGGGTTGGGAGGTCGTTGCGTCTAAGGCGGGATACGCTAGAAACCCGAGTCAATCCCCGAGCGAGAAAATTTGCCCAGGATGCCCAGATCCCGGTGGATGTTTTCGTGGCGAACATACCAAGGTGCCCCTGTGATAGTTCCCAAGATTTTTGATTGTGCGCGCTGTATGATGTCTATGTTGCTGCTGCTCGCGTTCCCCCACAGCTGGGAGCCATACGTCCAGATTGGCTTTAGGACTGAATTGTACAGTAGTAACTTATAGTCCAGGCACAGTGGCGATCGTGAGTTTATGATCCAGTGGAGGCTGCTCGCTTCCAGTTTAAGGTGCATCTTCTTGCATTCGATGTGCATACGCCAGGTAAGTCGCCTATCAAGATGGACGCTAAGGTACGTTACTTCGTTAGCTTGAGGGATCTGCATACCGTTGAGTGAAAGCGGAGGGCATGTTTGTCTATAAAGAGTAAACGTTATATGCTTACACTTTTGTTCGTTTATTTTAATGCGCCAGTCGGACAGCCACGTTTCCACTATTATAAGATGATAAGCCAGTTGGGCTGCTGCCTGCGTTGGGCATCTGGAGCGACTAAGGAAAGCGGTATCGTCGGCGAACGTTGACGTTTTTAGTTGTTCGTTCGTAGAAATATCTGCAGTACACAAAACATATAGCCAAGGGCCGAGTGCCGAGTGCGCTTCCTTGTGGAACTCCAGCTTCGATGGTGTAGTCGCCCGAAATAGCTGCGTTGCATCTCACTGAGAATACCCTATTGTAGAGCAATGATTCCAGTAGCTTGTGGGTGTATGTTGGCAAATACGTTTTAATTTTGTGCGTGAGTCCGATGAGCCAAACTCGGTCGAAAGCTTGGAATACGTCGAGGAAAATAGAGCTGTAGTATTCATGCTGTTCGAAGGCTGAGCGTATTTCGGATGTTAATCTGTTCACTTGTTCGATGGTTCCATGGTTTCTTCGAAAGCCAAATTGGTGTGCCGGGATAATATTGCAAGCTTCCAGTTGTGGTATTATGCGAGTAAGCAAGCATTTTTCAAACAATTTAGACAAACAAGATAGAAGTCCTATTGGTCTGTATGATGACGGAATTGTGTGGTCTTTTCCAGGCTTCGGTATCATTATAATGATGGATTTCTTCCACTTTTTTGGGAAATAGCCAAGATTAATGATTCCATTAAATAGTTTGCAGACGACCTCTATAGCGCATTTTGGAAGTTCGATCAGCATCTTTGGGGTCAATAGGTCACCACCGGGAGCCTTTTTTGGATTTAGCTCTTTTATGACTTTTTCGATTTCGATTTCGCCAGAATGAAGGTGCGGCTGGCTGAGGGGAGGACTCTGGCTGAATTTCTGGCAGGAGGAATGAATTTGAGGCTGGGTTTGGCTGGAAGAAACTTTGGAGATGTGTGGCGAATGTTTCAGCTCGGTCTACGTCACTGCGAGCCCAGCATCCCGAAGAGTTTCTTATCGGGGTGGTCGTTTCAATTGGGGCGCTAAGATTTGGGTGGACCCTCCACAGGGGTACTTTGTGCTTGTTTGCGAGAGATTCTGGATGTACCTCAGCTGTGCATTTTCTTCCTGTTGGTGAAGAGCCTGGTCGAGTGATCGGGTTGCTTCCTTAAGGCGTTGTTTTGAAGCTGGTGATCTGCTGTTTTGCCAATCACGACGCGTGCGCCTCTTTTCTCGCACGAGCTTTTCAATTTGCTGATTGGATTTGTAGTATCGATTTATTAATCGGTCACCAAGTGAATTGTCGAAGTCCATAAATTGTCCTTCCGAGATTGAGTAACGAGGAGGGCAGTAAACGGCAGCGATTGAAAGGTGTAATGCTTTTCTCAGGTGAAAATTTTCGTGGGAATTGATAATATTTAGGGCTGCTTTAGTCAAGTTAGCGAATAAGGCGTAGTCAAACCTAGATATTATTAAAGCCTTATAAGAAATAAGGGATTTACTTGGATGAACTCCGAAGTGACAACCACTTAGCATTTGTAGAAACATATTTGTTTAATTTGATTTTGAAATAATTTTGTTAACGTGTCGTTCAAACGAGTTGTTAGAACCTATGATTCTACCCAAATAGTTGACACTATTTAAATTATTTAAGGTGATGCTATTACACTGTACGTTAGTCTTCTTCTAAGGTTAAAGTGTATAGTGGCTGATTTATTTGCATTAAATGTAAGATTGATTAAACTACACATTTCCATAAAGAGATTCACTTTCTGCTCTAATTAAGATTTAGCCAAAAAAAAAACCGTGTCATAGACTATAAAAAAACGTCCGCGTACTGACATGATTTTTGCCTAGATTATGAAGCTCAAGAGTGTCAAGATTAAATAGAATTGGGCTAAGACAGCTTCTTTGACCCTTTTGTCGACTATAACCTATGCCTTGCCCAAAGTTAAAATTATTTTATTAAGGACATTGATAATAAATTTAATATGGGAGCCTAGCATCCCGAAGAGTTTCTTATCGGGGTGGTCGTTTCAATTGGGGCGCTAAGATTTGGGTGGGCCCTCCACAGGGGGTACTTTGTGCTTGTTGGCGAGAGATTCTGGATGTACCTCAGCTGTGCATTTTCTTCCTGCTGGTGTAGAGCCTGGTCGAGTGATCGGGTTTCCTCTTTTCTCGCACGAGCTGTTCGATTTGCTGATTAGATTTGGAGTATTTGTTTCGGTCTACTTCTTTCCCATGAGGAACTGGTATTCCAATAGCCTTATATAAACTTCCACTTAAAAAATCCATCAATAGTAGAATCATTCAGTTGGAATTCCGTCTCAAATGGCCGGTTGCCCCGCCAACTTTGGATTCTTATCTCAAATAAAGGAACACCCCAACTTCTGAGGATGTATCGGACCTGAATTAGGATGGTCATCAAAGTAATCACGGATCAGTGGCTAGTGGGAACACGTGCTAGGCGAATGAATTCACCCCATGTCATTGTGGCTTATGACTACCATATGACAATTCTCGTAGCTACAGGGACGAGAAAGATTAAAAAAATCGGTAGAACTCAACTTCGTTAAATCTTAAACAAATTGTTTTAATGTTTATACATTTATATGCATGTATATAAGCTAAAAACATAATGGAAAAAAGCAATCAACGATACAAAACTCTTACATTTTTGGCACAAAATAAATTTTATTACCTAATTTGGAGTTAATATTGCTTTAAGGTCAATAACAGCTTTCAGCCCTCGGAAGATCGATATTTCTTTGCTAAATCTGGAATAAATATAGTAATCATTTTTGTGCATTTCTTTTACATAAGGATAGGATAAGAAAACGATGATTAAATGAAAAAAATTGGAAAATTAAGGAGTAACGCCGTGTTGACCCCGTTTTTAGCTGATTTTCCAGAATTTGTTTCTTGGAAGGAATCTTCTCCGACCCCATTAAGTATATAAATTGTTGACCTGCATCAACAGCCGATTTGAAATTGCTATGTCCGTCAGTCCGTATTTACGCGTAGATCTCAGAGATTATAAGATATAGAGCAATAGGATCTCGGATTTTAAATTTTGACACGCCCACTCTCGCCTTTAAAACAGAAATCTGGTTGTAGCGCCAGTGCGTTAATGTTTTTGGAAAATGTTTTGATGCCAAACGGTTTCAATAGCTAAACTACACCCACAAATCAAAAAGCAGTCAAATCGGATAATTTTTAAAGGAGCTATATACTTTTTAGTCCATGTCCATACTGAATCGGTAGCATGACCGCAGGCGTGTTGTTGTTGTTTTACCCAAGCGCAAAAGAATGCAACATATAGAGAATTGCTGAGAATTGCAACATATGCTGAGAATTCATACCCTTAAAGCAGTGCATTATGGGGTTTTGACCACTTTATGTGGCATTTAATCATTTTTTAAAAGTTATCTGATTTAAATAAAACAAGAAAGGAAAGCTAACTTCGGGCGGAGCCGAAGTTGATATACCCTTGCAGTTAAAACCGGATATATATCGCAAACATCGGATATAGTTGGCCGATCCTTATTAGAGTATGATAATATAACCCAATTTATTATAATATAAAATTAAAAAAAAGTCCCAAACTTCTATCTTCAAAAATACCAAAGTTGGTGTTTCTACCAAAATCCATTTCCGATCGTTCAGTTATATGGCAGCTATAAGATATAGTCGGCCGATCCTTATGATCCTTACTTGGCAGGTCGTATTATTTTGCCTAACATAGCTCTCATGTCAAGTTTGAACTCTTTAGCACTAAAAACACCAAAGTTATACCAATTAATCAGTTATATGGCAGCTATAGGATATAGTCGGCCGATCCCGGTCGTTCCGACTTATACACTGCGTGCAAAGGAAAGAAGGGTGTGTGCAAAGTCTCAAGTTCGCTAGCTAGCTGTTTCTACTAGTTCGCGTAGAAACAGACAGACAGACAGACGGACAGACGGACATGCTCATATCAACTCAGGAGGTGATCCTGATCAAGAATATATATACTTTATAGAGTATAATACCCTCTGCAAGGATATAAAAAGTACATCCACCGAAACTGCCCTTCACGCGCTCATCTTCATACCTTCAGTCCTTTTTTGACCTCATGATAGCAAAACTGGTCTGGGAGTAAATTTGCTAAAAACAGAGCAGAAGAAAACATAAGTCTTTTTAAGCAGAATCTCACCACTCACCCCACCAAAACCAAACAAACTTGACCAAAAGCTCTCCTTCAGCGACAGCGTAAAGTACCTAGGGCTGGTACTAGATAGGAAGATCTAAGCATAGAAGAAAGTTTGAAGAAAGTCGAAAAACTCTGTTTACCTCCAAAAAAGCCTTAGGTCAAAATGGGTCATATCCCCCTACATTGTGAGCTGGAACGACACTGCCATTAACAGACCCATCGTACTGGTATGGTGGCAAGCACAGTTTAAAGGAGTTGGAAACAATTCAGAGAGTGGCAGCACTATGCATCAGTGGCGCCTTCAGAACTTCTCCAAACGCAGTCTTAAACGCCATACTTAACGTACCCAATCCAGAACTAGCTGGTATGGAACAGCCCAAAGTGGCAGGAGTCAGGCTTAGAAACACATCAGTGGAGTCCGAACAACACCGGGCGCTCCACTCTTTTACTTTACTCTTTTAGTAAACGAAACTCAAACTCCTATCAGCACCATCATTCCCGAACAACTAGGCATAAGAGTCTCTTTTAGGCTACCAAATCACTGCAGCGTCTTCCAGGCTGAGGAGATGGTGATAAGGGAAGCACTAAAACATTTTAATTCATCCTACCTTATACGCAGCAAAGTCAACATGTACAGCGACAGCCAAGCGGTTATTCAATCGGTCAGCTTGACAACCAGCCACTCGAAAACAGTCTTAGACTGTAGATCATCATTTTACTAAAAGGCAAATCAGTATGACAATAGACGTATCTTGGTCCATGGTCATAGGGAAATCACAGGCAACTGCATAGCAGACGAATTGACTCGAATAAGTACCACCGCACCACTCCAGTCAAAATTGAAGGGAACTGGTATTTGCCTTATATAAACTTCCACTTAAAAAATCCATCAATAGTAGAATCATTCAGTTGGAATTCCATCTCAAATGGCCGGTTGCCCCGCCAACTTTGATTTCTTATCTCAAATAAAGGAACACCCCAACTTCTGAGGATGGATCGGACCTGAATTAGGATGGTCATCAAAGTAATCACGGATCAGTGGCTAGTGGGAACACGTGCTAGGCGAATGAATTCACCCCATGTCATTGTGGCTAATGACTACCATATGACAATTCCCGTAGCTACAGGGACGAGAAAGATGAAAAATCGGTAGAACTCAACTTCGTTAAATCTTAAACAAATTGTTTTAATGTTTATACTTTTATATGCATGTATATAAGCTAAAAACATAATGGAAAAAAGCAATCAACGATACAAAATTCTTACATTTTTGGCACAAAATAAATTTTATTACCTAATTTGGAGTTAATATTGCTTTAAGGTCAATAACAGCTTTCAGCCCTCGGAAGATCGATATTTCTTTGCTAAATCTGGAATAAATATAGTAATCATTTTTGTGCATTTCTTTTACATAAGGATAGGATAAGAAAACGATGATTAAATGAAAAAAATTGGAAAATTAAGGAGTAACGCCGTGTTGACCCCGTTTTTAGCTGATTTTC
The DNA here is from genome assembly GCF_030179905.1 of Drosophila bipectinata. NCBI lineage: Eukaryota > Metazoa > Arthropoda > Insecta > Diptera > Drosophilidae > Drosophila > Drosophila bipectinata. The sequence continues at coordinate 23,387,005 of NC_091734.1, read as the reverse complement.
CAGAATTTGTTTCTTGGAAGGAATCTTCTCCGACCCCATTAAGTATATAAATTGTTGACCTGCATCAACAGCCGATTTGAAATTGCTATGTCCGTCAGTCCGTATTTACGCGTAGATCTCAGAGATTATAAGATATAGAGCAATAGGATTTCGGATTTAAAATTTTGACACGCCCACTCTCGCCTTCAAAACAGAAATCTGGTTGTAGCGCCAGTGCGTTAATGTTTTTGGAAAATGTTTTGATGCCAAACGGTTTCAATAGCTAAACTACACCCACAAATCAAAAAGCAGTCAAATCGGATAATTTTTAAAGGAGCTATAGACTTTTTAGTCCATGTCCATACTGAATCGGTAGCATGACCGCAGGCTTGTTTTTGTTGTTTTACCCAAGCGCAAAAAAATGCAACATATAGAGAATTGCTGAGAATTGCAACATATGCTGAGAATTCATACCCTTAAAGCAGTGCATAATGGGGTTTTGACCACTTTATGTGGCATTTAATCATTTTTTAAAAGTTCTCTGATTTAAATAAAAAAAAAAAGGAAAGCTAACTTCGGGCGCAGCCGAAGTTGATATACCCTTGCAGTTAAAACCGGATATATATCGCAAACATCGGATATAGTTGGCCAATCCTTATGTTTACATCATAATAAAACCAATTAATTACAATAAAAAATCTAAAAAAAAGTTCCAAGCTTCTATCTTCAAAAATACGAAAGTTGATATTTCTTATATACTTATATACTGCGTGCAAAGGAAAGAAGGATGTGTGCAAAGTTTCAAGTCGATAGCTTTAAAACTGAGAGACAAGTTTGCGTAGAAACAGACAAACGGACCGACGGACATGCTTATATCAACTCAGGAGGTGATCCTGATCAAGAATACTTGGTCGAAATAAATATTGGGACACTTTATTTTTTATACCCTTGCAGAGGGTATTATAATTTTGTCCAAAAGTGTGCAACGCAGTGAAGGAGCCATCTCCGACCCTATAAAGTATATATATTCTTGATCAGGATCACCTCCTGAGTTGATATGAGCATGTCCGTCTGTCCGTCTGACCGTCTGTCCGTCTGTCTGTTTCTACGCAAACTAGTCTCTCAGTTTTAAAGCTATCGACTTGAAACTTTGCACACACCCTTCTTTCCTTTGCACGCAGTATATAAGTCGGAACAGCCGGGATCGGCCGACTATATCCTATAGCTGCCATATAACTGATTGATCGGAAATGGTATAACTTTGGTGTTTTTAGAGTTAGAGATTTCAAATTTGACATGAGAGCTATTTTTGGCAAAACATTACGACATGCCAAATTTCATAAGGATCGGCCGACTATATCTTATAGCTGCCATATAACTGAACGATCAGAAATGACCCAACTTTCGTGTTTTTGAAGATAGAAAGCTGGAACTTGGTACAGATTATATTTTTGGTCAGTTAATCCGACCTACGAAACTTCATTAGGATCGGCCGACTATATGCTATAGCTGCCATGTAACTGAACGATCGGAAATGGTATTTGGTAGAAATATCAACTTTCGTATTTTTGAAGATAGAAGCTTGGAACTTTTTTTATACCCTTGCAGAGGGTATTATAATTTTGTCCAAAAGTGTGCAACGCAGTGAAGGAGACATCTCCGACCCTATAAAGTATATATATTCTTAATCAGGATCACCTCCTGAGTTGATATGAGCATGTCCGTCTGTCCGTCTGTCCGTCTGTCCTTCTGTCCGTCTGTCCGTCTGTCCGTCTGTCTGTCTGTCTGTTTCTACGCGAACTAGTCTCTCAGTTTTAAAGCTATCGACTTGAAACTTTGCACACACCCTTCTTTCCTTTGCACGCAGTATATAAGTCGGAACGGCCGGGATCGGCCGACTATATCCTATAGCTGCCATATAACTGATTGATCGGAAATGGTATAACTTTGGGGTTTTTAGAGTTAGAGAGTTCAAATTTGACATGAGAGCTATTTTTGGCCAAATATTACGACATGCCAAATTTCATAAGGATCGGCCGACTATATCCTATAGCTGCCATATAACTGAACGATCGGAAATGACCCAACTTTCGTGTTTTTGCAGATAGAAAGCTGGCACTTGGTACACATTCTATTTTTGGTCAATTAATCCGATTTACCAAATTTCATAACGATTGGTTGACTATGTCTTATAGCTGACATATAACTGAACGATCGGAAATGGTATTTGGTAGAAATATCAACTTTCGTATTTTTTAAGATAGAAGCTTGGGACTTTTTTTAGATTTTTTATTGTAATTAATTGGTTTTATTATGATGTAATAATAAGGATCGGCCAACTATATCCGATGTTTGCGATATATATCCGGTTTTAGCTGCAAGGGTATATCAACTTCGGCTCCGCCCGAAGTTAGCTTTGCTTTCTTGTTTAGATTTTTTATTGTAATTAATTGGTTTTATTATGATGTAATCATAAGGATCGGCCAACTCTATCCGATGTTTGCGATATATATCCGGTTTTAACTGCAAGGGTATATCAACTTCGGCTCCGCCCGAAGTTAGCTTTGCTTTCTTGTTATACCCTTGCAGAGGGTATTATAATTTTGTCCAAAAGTGTGCAACGCAGTGAAGGAGACATCTCCGACCCTATAAAGTATATATATTCTTGATCAGGATCACCTCCTGAGTTGATATGAGCATGTCCGTCTGTCCGTCTGTCTGTCCGTCTGTCTGTTTCTACGCAAACTAGTCTCTCAGTTTTAAAGCTATCGACTTGAAACTTTGCACACACCCTTCCTTCCTTTGCACGCAGTATATAAGTCGGAACGGCTCGGATCGGCCGACTATATCATATAGCTGCCATATAACTGATTGATCGGAAATGGTATAACTTTGGTGTTTTTAGAGTTAGAGAGTTCAAATTTGACATGAGAGCTATTTTTGGCAAAACATTACGACATGCCAAATTTCATAAGGATCGGCCGACTATATCTTATAGCGGCCATATAACTGAACGATCGGAAATGACCCAACTTTCGTGTTTTTGAAGATAGAAAGCTGGAACTTGGTACAGATTATATGTTTGGTCAGTTAATCCGACCTACCAAATTTCATTAGGATCGGCCGACTATATCCTATAGCTGCCATATAACTGAACGATCGGAAATGGTATTTGGTAGAAATATCAACTTTCGTATTTTTGAAGATAGAAGTTTGGGACTTTTTTTAGATTTTGTATTGTAATAAATTGGATTATATATTCCTATTCCCATAAGGATCGGCCAACTATATCCGATGTTTGCGATATATATCCGGTTTTAACTGCAAGGGTATATAAACTTCGGCTCCGCCCGAAGTTAGCATTCCTTTCTTGTTTTAAATAAAATCGTCAATGAGTTTTAATTTTTTTTGTTTTTATTTTATTTGTAAATATAGAGAAGAAACGCATTAAAAACAGATAAAACTTTTTTATTTTACTGATCCTTTCCACGAAAATTGATATTGTTATGTTAGCTCCCTTAGAAATAATTATTGGGACACTGTAAAGAAAATAATTTTTAAAAAATTTATAATTGTAGAAAAAAAATGTATTTTCTTACCTAATAGTGGGTATTGCCTCCGTGCTTTGAAATTACTTCAGCCAAGCGTTTAGACATTAAATTAGCCAAATCCTGCAATGCTTTTCTTCGATTTTGGCCTATTCTGCAACAAAACCCTTCTTGAGCTGTGCCAAATTTTCAAACTGTCGTCCATTGCTGTATACTGTATTTGAGAGTATACCCCACACATTCTAAATCGGGTTTAGGTCGGGACTACAAGCTGGCCACCCCAAAAGTTCAATTTTTTAATCCTCAAAAAACTGCTTTGACACTTCGGATACGTGGATGGCGGCGTTATCCTGTTGAAAAATTAACTTTTTCTCAAAATAAGTTTCGCCAAACGGTATCAAAACGTCGTCCATTAGTCTTATGACCATCTGAGAATTCATTCGTGTTAATCAAAAACATATAGAGGATCTTCCGGCGTATCCAAATGCGGCCCATACCATCAGTGACCCACCTCCAATATTGCGAGTATAGCAGGACTTGCGTTCACGGTGGATATCTCTCTAGGACATCATTTTTCCATCATGACCATTCAAGTTGAAAGGAAAGTTGATCCTGATCAAGAATATATATACATTATAGGGTCGGAGATGTCTCCTTCACTGCATTGCACACTTTTGACCAAAACTACAATACCCTTTGCAAGGGTATAAAAAAAGTTGGTTTTAAAACACAAAGTGACAGTGACCCAGCGTTATTACACACAACAAATACCAACAGTGTACATACATCTACTAAACAAAACAAAAAAGGTTGCTCGCGACGTGTGTGTCAAACCCATTTAAAAAATTACCGCGTCGTGAAACCGCCACAAGCCACAAATCATCAAGGATCATCACCGCAATGATCATCGCCATTAGGATCACCAGCGAGCTCCATGCCGTGTAAATGCATTGACTGCACGAGGAAAGTGGCGGCGGGATTAAAGGGTCCCAAGGCAGAACCGCAGGTATTTGTGCAAAAAATTGAAATTTGCGAAAAGACGAATTAAACCTATGTACGTCTTGTGCTGGAATATTGCACCCTTCTTTCAATTCTTGGCGCACACGTTCTTGAAATTAGTAGAGCTAACAATTTGAATAGTTTGATTAAAATAATTAGCAAACTGGCTGTGTGTAAAATTGATAAAAATCATAATACATATGTATATCTACATCACTTTCGCCCCCTCTTTTACCCCTCGTTCGTTTTTCGCCAAACAAAATAATTAAATATAGTGCAGCCAAACATTTATTTATATACAAATATATGTACATATATAATACATATTTACGTGCATAAATAATTTGACGTACATACAAATATATGCAGTGGTAAAATTCTCCTTTTCGCTCCCACCCACTATAGGAAATATGACCACTTTTTTTGGCCAAAAATAATATCTCAGTAACGAAACAAGATATTTAAGTTCTGATTTTTGATTTGAGTTCACATGATCAATAGATTTAAGATTTAAAAAAAATGTGGGCGTGGCACCGCCCACTTTTTAAGAAACACATTCTAACTCAAAAACTATGCAAGATATTTAGATTTTGATTTTTGATTTGAGTTTATATGGTCAAAAGAACTCAGAAATGAAAAAATTGTGGGCGTGGCACCGCCCCCTATTTAAAAATAACATGCTAACTGTTCAGATTTGCACTAGTCTCACAGCTTACAGATTCACATTTAAGGTGTTGAAGTTGCCTCCTTAAATTTTGAATTTCTTCGAAAGCGCATTTTTATGCATATTCATATTTCACTCATTTAAAGAAAATTAAACAATCTACAACATGGACTAAATTACATTGTCCGACTCAGCCAGAATTGGTTTAAATCTCTTTTTAAAAATAAGATTTATTTCTAAAAATTTCTTTTGCTAGACTGCTTACATTTTCACTTTATTAAAAAGACAACACAAGTTTTTTGCACACTTCACATACACAAACATATAATACAAACCACATTGAAAAGTATTCATTTCAAAACTTTTGATTTTGTCCATAAAATTTTCAGTATTCGGGTTTTTAAAATCGCACCAAAAAATCGTAAATTCTAAGCTCATGCAAATGTTAACATCAACAGCTGTTTTTAACAGATGATTTTTTCGCAGTGGCGCCATCTATGGAAATTTCTGGTACGCAACATTAAAAATTAATCTATTGTGAATGATATGCAGTTAAAATTATTTATATTCTTTAACTTTCAAAAAATGGTTTTTGGCCAGAAAAAGTGGTCAAATTTCCTATAGTGCCACCGTTGTCCGCTGCTATATACATATGTATGTACAGCTGTATGTTTGGTGCATTTTATTTTAAAGCATAGTACTGAGTTGACGAAAATCCGCTGTCCAACGAGTGACAGCTGTCAAACTCCATATAAAAAAAACGGTGTAAAAAAGGAAAGAAGAAGAAATTTTTGCCTTCTGGATTTTGCGGGTACTGAGTTGACGAAAATTTTTGTTATCGATTTTAATGGTGTTGCCGGATCAAAAAAAATAAACAGCTGCTCTCGGGGTGTTAAAATAAATATTTCAATTTATTTTTATAGGTGTGACATGGAGGGTCAATTGACCAAACAAAAAAATAGTCGGCCCGAAACATTTTCGACGCGCCAGGACAAATTAAAATGAATTTCTGCGGTCAAGACGAAGCCCATAATATGAGATTTGACCCACAAGGGGCATTTTTTTTTTTTTCTTTTTGTATTAAGTTACTTCCATCCAGGAAATTGGGGAAGATTTATTTGGCCGTCCCATAAAATGGCATTGAAATGATTTGTGATTGATTTGGATTTTGATTTTGACCCAGTTTTCTATTTCTTAATCAGCTCCTTAGCGGCGAAATACATAAACAAAACACCAACATCCAATCGTTTTGAATTCATTTTTGCTTATTTGTTTTTTGTTTACAAACAACAGCTGTTCAGTATTACCTTATTTCTTCATTGTTTTGGTCACACTACCTCGCCAGCCGAATAAAGTGCAAAATCGCTATCAGAATTTCAACAGCGGATTTTCGTCAACTCAATACTATGCTTAACGCCAAGTGACGCGCTACCCCATAATTATTTGGGTATACACCTTTCTCGGTGTCATTGGCAATCAACTATTTTTTTGGATACTCAGTGCCTCGACTATTAACATTATTCGACTATCAATTAATTAATTAATTATTTCATCTTTTTCGCCATATTTATTAATTAATTATTTTTCGTTTTCGCTAGATTTTAAATTGAATATCTTTTTTCGTTCGTTTTCGTTTTTTGAATTTAATTTATTAATTAAATAATTAAAATAAAAAATGTATATTAGTCAAAAATTTTTTATTTTTGCAAATTAACAAATAAATTAAAAAATTGTTATTTAAAAATAAAAAACAAAAAATTTTAAATTTTTATCGTCGTCTGTTTATTAAAAAATAAATAAATTTTAAAATGGAAAGTAATACACAGAAACTAAAATCCACGACTCTTGATGAATTAAGAAGAAGATTTAATGTCAGGGTAAAAAGCATTCGCCGGTTAGAGGAACGTTTGGAAGCTGTGTCAATTCCTTTAGTGAAGACCGAGCTACAGTGCAGGCTTCAGGTTTTAAATGAGACAATATTTAAAGCAAATGTGTTCCGAGACCAGATCGAGCAATTAAATGGCGAAGATGAATTTGGAGCCGAGTTAGAAGAATTAGAGATAACAACTAAGGCAAGGGTGATGTCATTATTAAATGCCTTCACTATAGCTGAAGAGTTCCCACCAGCTACTCCAATTTCTGCTTTCTCCAATGTCATGTTGAGATGTCTTATCGATACAGTGTCATCGATCTACGGGTCACTACTATCCATAGGAGAGGACACTAAAATTGCAAACTCATTCACTTAGTTTTGAGTAGAGTAGATTCAGTGACCAGAGAAAAATGGGAAGAGTCACTGGATTATGAGGAATTGCCGCTGTGGTCCGATTTGGAAAAAATATAAAATCGTAGGTACCAGCACCTGTCCGCTGAAGAGACTGGCAAGCCAAAACAGGAGAAAACTGGGTTCGGGGAGCAGCACAAGTTATTGCAACGCACAAGACCATAGTCTTGCCCAATGTAGTCCGTTCGCTCGCCTTGCTGTAATGAAACGGTTTGAGTCTATCAAGTCAACCTCATTATGTTTAAATTGTCTGCGAAAAGGTCACACAGTTGCGAATTGTTAATCGACTAGGTGTCAAATTTGTGCAAGATCGCACCACAAACTTCTGCACCGATTTACTGTGACCGAAAATAGCTTGGCGTTACCACCACCAAATGAACATCCTCCTTCAGCGCTACATCTTGATGGCTTTCTACGTCACATGCTTTTCATGCGTCATCCCTAGAAACGGTTTTGTTAGCGACGTCGATCGTAAGCATTAAAACTAAAAATGGGGAGCACATATTGGCCCGAGCATTACTTGACTCTGGGTCACAAATGAACTTCATTACTGACGATCTTTCTCAACGCTTACAGATCCGTAGGGAGGAATCGTGTATCAACTTACTTGGAATTGGTCAAGCTAATTCCCAGATTAAGAAAAAGATACACACTGTGGTGAAGTCAACAATTAATGGTAGTGAATTTCCATTCGACTTTTGGATTTTGAGAACTATCTCGGGTTATCACCCTGACCAGTCAGTGAACGTGAAAGATTTGGACCTACAAAAGAACTTGCCATTAGCAGACTCATATATTTATAAGCCTCAGCGTATAGACATGTTAATTGGAGCTGAGTCATTTTTCGAACCGTTGTCCGTTGGCCAAATAAAACAAGGGCCAAACCATCCTCCAAAAAACTCTCCTTGGATGGATAGTATCGGGGAAATTTAAGGCAAATACCTCAACTCCTCAACAGCCTGTCTCTAGCCTGAATTGCCAAGAAGAATTACTCGAGTCGATAGATGGCAATTTGAAAAAATTCTGGTCCTTGGAGGAAGTACCAACTTTCAAAAAGCTTTTGTCACCTGAACAAGAGTTATGTGAGGAACATTATCAGAAAAATACAGTTGTACTGCCTTCAGGTTGATTTGAAGTCAGGCTTCCATTTAAATCGGATCCAAGCGTTTTGGGAAACTCGTTCGAGGTAGCCAAACGCCATTTATTGTCGCTCGAGAGAAGATTATCTTGAGATCCGAATTTAAAGAAAATGTATATGGAATTTATGGAAGCATAAGAATTTTTAGGCAATGATGACAAGCAATGATGTTCTTGCTACTCTACACTACGTCATACTCCATCAGTGTGTTTTACGGCCTCAAAGCACATCGACCAAATTACGAGTTGTGTTTGATGCGTCTTGTTAGACATCAACACCAAAGTGCCTTAACAATCTGTTGATGGTTGGTCCTACAATCCAAGAAGAGTTGTATTCAACTCTTCTTCGGTTCCGGCTGAACAGATTCGATCTGATAGCCGACATAAAAAAAAAGTATCGCAAAGTAATGGTAAATGAAGCCGATAGGGGATACCAGTTAATAGTGTGGAGGAATGACCCATCAAAGTCCTTGAAACTGTGCAAGCTCCACAACGTTACATATGCCACTGCGCCAGCCCCATTCCTGGCCATAAAGTGTTTAAAGAGGTGAGTGAATTTGTGAAAAATACATTCCCTCGAGCTGCCAAAATTATTTGGTCCGACTTTTACGTCGACGACATGTTAACGGGTGCTGGTTGCATTGAGGAGCTAAATACAATTAAGTCTGAAGTAACTCAGGCTCTTCAAAACGCTGCGTTTGAATTGAGTAAGTGGTTTTCAAACTCGCCTGAAGTTACTGCATCCGAGAGCACCGTTAAGCCAATAACACTTTCGGACTCAGAAGTGACTAAAGCATTAGGAATCGCTTGGGTTCCTAAAGAAGATGTATTTAAATTTGAAATTGATGCTTCAGTCATGGGTCAAAGGGCGACCAAGCGAAACATCCTTTCGGTGACATCGAAGTTGTTTGACCCCCTCGGCTTATTAAGCCCCATACTTATAAAAGGAAAGATCCTATTTCAGGAACTTTGGCTAAATAAGCTAGATTGGGATAAGTCAATTGCACTGCACTTAGAAACAGCGTGGAGCAAAATACAAATTGCCTTGTCGCAATTAGAGGACATCTCAATTCCGAGATTCGTGTTTACCGAGCCGATGTCACCGATTCAAATTCATGCCTTTTCTGACGCATAGATGAGATCCTATGGAGCCGCGTCTATATTTGTTGCAGAAGGTATTAAAATTTCATTATTATCGGCAAAGTCCAAAGTGGCGTGGCTCATGAAAAAGACGCTCTCTCGGCTTGAGTTATGTGCCGCTCACCTTCTCGCAGATCTCTGCCGTTAGATAAAGCCTCTAATAAAAGTTCCGATCGAACGAAGTGTATTTTAGTCGGATTCAGAAGTAACTCTTTATTGAATTCGTTCACCACCAACCAACGTTCGTCTCGAATAGAGTAGCTGAAATTCAAGAGTGTTCACCTAATAGCACGTGGAGGCATGTACCAACTAAACAGAACCCGGCAGATATAGTGTCCTGAGGTGAAGACGTAAAGGAGCCTGTAGAATCGATCTTGTTTCAGGTCCATCGTTTTTAAAGGAACCGGAAGATAAGTGGCCCACGAGACCCCGGTTTGATCTGTCACCAGAACTTCTACAGATGGAAGCAAAAAAGAATGCGGTCGGATTAACCGCAATCGTATCTACATACCTCACATTTATTGGAACTGATAGGATATCTTCTCACCAAAAACTGCTGCGAGTGTTCGTTTATATGTTCCGCTTTATAAGGAAAGCGAAGAAATTCGTAGTGAATTCTGATATTGTTCCCTCACCTGCCAAATATATTGAAAAGAGAATAGCCTTTAAGAAAATAGTCGAAATAGTCCAAGAGCACGAGTATCAAGATGAAATAGAAAAGATCCGGAAAAATTTTATTGTTAGCTCTAGTTCTGGGCTTACCTTTTCGTTGTTGCGGGTTGTGGGGCGACTAGATAATGCTCCTATGTCGTACGATGCCAAGTTTCCAGTATTGTTGACAAAACGCTCTCTCTTTGTTCAGAGCTACGTCCGATACTTGACGAGTCGAATTTTCGTGTGGGTCCACGAGCACTTGTGAGTATTTCGCGACAGCGCATATAGATTTTAAATGGAAGTCAGGAAGTCAGACAATACGGTCATGCATTCGCTGCTTTAAATGCAAGCCTCGTCTGATGACTCAAATCATGGGAGATTTACCCTTAGACAGAATTCGTGCTCTCCGCCCATTTTCCAAATGTGGTGTTGATTTTTGTGACCCTATTGATACGACATTGAAAATTCGTGGTAGGCCACCCTATAAGCCCTACATTGCCTTATTGGTTTGTTTTGCGTCCAAGGCAGTTCATTTAGAAGTAGTTTCCGACCTTCCAACGACCTTCGTCGAAAAAACCTTCGTTCAAAAAAAGGATGCGTATTTGCGTTTATACCGCCGCGGGCTCCGCACATGGGCGGACTATGGGAAGCAGGTGTGAAGTCTACAAAACACCAACTCCTACGAGCGGTAGGGAACGCCAAGCTAACCGCGGAGGAGCTGCAGACCGTCCTCGTTGAAGTCGAGGCCGTCCTGAACTCACGATCCCTGGGGGCTTTGAATCAGGACCCAAGCGACGGCGAGGCGCTTACTCCCGGGCACCTGTTGACTGGCGGGCCGCTCATCGCCCCACCAGCACCGCGGACCCCGGACCAGCAGGGTCTAACGTGCTTTCGGTGATGGCGGCTTGTCTCGTCAATCAAGCAAATGTTTTGGCAGCGATGGTCCCGGGAGTACGTCTTGGGCCTACAGGAGCGGTCGAAGTGGCAGGACAAGAAGGACGACATCCGGACGCGCGAGCTGGTCCTGATCGCAGAGGATCACTAGCCGCCACAACAGTGGCTCACAGGACGAGTAGGAGCAACACACGCCGGCGCGGATGGAAGGGTCAGGGTCGCCGTCGTCCGAACTAGCTCTGGAGCGGAATACAGGAGAGCGGTTCACAAGCTTGCGCGGCTGCCAGTTGGTTGAAGCCTGATGGAGGCCTTCAACGGGGCCGGTGTTAATTGATTTGTATTTTATTGAAGTCGAAAATTGTCAATTATAGTTTATAGCTTAATTGTATTTGTTAGCTGTTAGTCTGTAAATTTACTCTTAGATAGCTTAGGGCGGAGCGGAAGCGAAAGCTCATATTCGCTCTTGTGCGAATTCGCCCCGCTTCGCCGCAATAGATAAGTTAGGCTTAAGATTAGAGAAAAATATAATCGAATTTATAACGTTGAAGAGGCAAGACCATTTCTTTCGTTTTCGTTTTCGCCCATTTTTTAAATATTAAGCAGCCACCTTTCGTTTTTTATTTTTTGGTTATTCGAAGTGTGAGATAAACTAATCTCGTTAAACATTTTGGCGCCCCCGGGTGGACAATAGTGCAAAATATTTAATAAATAAACAAAAACAAACAAAGTAACAGTGACACTGTGTAATTACACACAAAAACAAAAAAAAAATACCTACAATTTAAAGAGCGACGCGTTCGTGAAGTGGAAAATAAAAACCAAAAATCACCGCGTCGTGAAACTCTCAAGCCTCCAGGATCATCACCGCAGGATCATCACCGCAGGATCTTCGCCACTCATGCCGTGCACCTGCATCGACTGCAAAAGGAAAGTGGCAGCGGGATTAAAGGATCCCAAGGCATAACCACAGGTATTTGTGCGAAAAATTGAAAGTTGAGAAGAGACAAGTTAAATCTTCGTCTTGTGCTGAAATATTGCACCCTCCTTTCAATTCTTGGCGCATACCAGTCAGGACCCAAGTGACGGCGAGGTGCTTACTCCCGGGCCCCTGTTGACAGGCGGGCCGCTCATAGCCCCACCAGCACCGCGGACCCCGGACCAGCAGGGTCTAACTACTTGCGGCGATGGCGGCTTGTCTCGTCAATCAAGCAAACGTTTTGGCAGGACGCCGGCGCGGACGGAAGGGTCAGGGTCGCCGTCGTTAGGACTAGCTCTGGAGCGGCGTTTGGGAGGGCAGTCCACAAGCTGACGCGGCTGCCAGTGGGTTGAAGCCGGATGGAGGCCTTCAACATGGCCGTTGTTAACGGGTTCGTCGCATATAATTAGATTTGAAATCATTTGAAGTTGTTTTATTTTGAATTGTATTTTGTAATTGTTAGTCTCTAAATTTACTCTTAGATAGCTTAGGGAGGAGCGGGAGCGAAAGCTCATATTCGCTCTTATGCGAATTCGCCCCGCTTCGCCGCAATAGATAAGTTAGGCTTAAGATTAGAGAAAAATATAATCGGAATTATAACGTTGAAGAGGACAGATCGTTTTTTCGCTTTTGTTTGTCGCCACTTTCAAATATTCAGCAGCCACCCTTAATTATTATTTTTTTTGAGGTGTGAGGTAAACTAATCTCATTATACAGAGGGTATTATAATTTTGGTCAAAAGTGTGCAAAGCAGTAAAGGAGACATCTCCGACCCTGTAAAGTAGATATACTCTTGATGAGTTGACACTCAGGATGAGATACACCTCCTGAGTTGATATGAGCATGTCCGTCTGTTCGTCTGTCCGTCGGTCGGTCTGTCCGTTGTCTGTCTGTCAGTCTGTCTATTTCTACGCAAACTAGTCTCTCAGTTTTAAAGCTATCAACTTGAAACTTTGCACACACCCTTCTTTTTTTTTTTTACACGCAGTATATAAGTCGGAATGACCGGGATCGGCCAACTATATCCTATAGCTTCCATATAACTGGTTCATCGGAAATGGTATAACTTTGATGTTTTTATACCCTTGCAGAGGGTATTATAATTTTGTCCAAAAGTGTGCAACGCAGTGAAGGAGACATCTCCGACCCTATAAAGTATATATATTCTTGATCAGGATCACCTCCTGAGTTGATATAAGCATGTCCGTCTGTCCGTCTGTCCGTCTGTCCGTCTGTCCGTCTGTCCGTCTGTCCGTCTGTCTGTTTCTACGCAAACTAGTCTCTCAGTTTTAAAGCTATCGTCTTGAAACTTTGCACACACCCTTCTTTCCTTTGCACGCAGTATATAAGTCGGAACGGCCCGGATCGGCCGACTATATCCTATAGCTGCCATATAACTGATTGATCGGAAATGGTATAACTTTGGTGTTTTTAGAGTTAGAGAGTTCAAATTTGACATGAGAGCTATTTTTGGCAAAACATTACGACATGCCAAATTTCATAAGGATCGGCCGACTATATCTTATAGCTGCCATATAACTGAACGATCGGAAATGACCCAACTTTCGTGTTTTTGAAGATAGAAAGCTAGAACTTGATACACATTCTATTTTTGGTCAGTTAATCCGACCTACAAAATTTCATTAGGATCGGCCGACTATATCCTATAGCTGCCATATAACTGAACGATCGGAAATGGTATTTGGTAGAAATATCAACTTTTGTATTTTTGAAGATAGAAGCTTGGGACTTTTTTTTCGATTTTTATTGTAATTGATTGGTTTTATTATGATGTAATCATAAGGATTGGCCAACTATATCCGATGTTTGCAATATATATCCGGTTTTAGCTGCAAGGGTATATCAACTTCGGCTCCGCCCGAAGTTAGCTTTGCTTTCTTGTTAGAGTTAGAGAATTCA